>NW_006409012.1:814601-828413 GCF_000296735.1 Chrysochloris asiatica | reverse complement strand
GGACCCAGAGAGGGAAAGGGACTGTGGGCCGAAAACTGGGGGGAGGAGGGGGGAGGGTAGGGGGCGGGTTTCTAGGATATACCCGTTGGCTGGTTGATAATGCATGGAGGATTGGAACCATGGCAATGAGACGATATACGATGGAATGAATGTAAAACTAAAGTTCTCTCATGTAAACTATCATATAATTCACAATAAAAAATAAAAATAAGCTGAAGAGTACCTGTCATTTTCCTTTGAGCATTGTTACCCCTCAAGTCAGAGAACAAACTAATGACTGATATATTTGCTTCCAGTAAAAAAGATGTTGGGTCATATGCCAACTATTGAACTTGTGAAAAAGTATCATCTTATGCAGTTTGCTGAAGCAAACAAGGCTGTAAGTGAAGGCAATCTCTTACTACTGAATGAAGCTCTGATCAAACATGAAACCTTTTTTATTCACTGTGGCATTTTCCTTATTCTTGAAAAGCTAAAGACCTATTGGAATCTTTTTAAGAAAGTGTATTTTTTACTTAAAACAATTTCTTGATGCTTTTCTAGTTGCCTTGAAATTCATGCAAGTATAAGTTGCAGATATTGAGGAAGTCCAGTGTATTTTAGCTAATCTTAAATATATGGGTCACATTAAAGGCATCAGAAACTAGTTGTAAGCAAGCAAAACCCATTCCCTCTACTCTCTACAGTGTATTGAAAATATAACCCTGAAAATGAAAAAAGCAGTTTGTTCCTTTTGTTTTTAACCACACAGTTGAAGTCAGTACTGAAAACATGAATGGGATTCACTGAGGCCCGGGAATTCTTCAAGACCTCTTTTTCTGGGATGGTGAGTCTGTGGATTTGCCAGCAAACACACGTGGATGACTGCAAGTGTACTTTTCTCATTCCTAGCAAATGCTCACTTCACAAAGATTCAAAACTCCTTTCTCAGGAAATGAAAACACCTCACTCGGTTCTGAAGCATTCTCGAAACTCTGGCAAAGGAGGCTTTGTCTTTAAAACAAAGTAAACTGAGTTTACTTTGTTGTTCATAAAGACTATATAATGTTACTCATAAAGACTAGCTTTATAAATTTTTGTAACTTTCTATAATAAAGCATTTTGAATTGAAAGAAAGTTAACGGAATTAAAAGATAAAGGAATTCTTCCACATACGTTTTGAAGCCCCTTGGTAACCTTATAGAGTCAGACATCTGTGTGGTTGGATATTGTCCAAATGAATGTTATGTAGCACATGACTATTTATAGATTACACATTATACAAGAACAAAGCCCCAACAGGCCTTATGCATATAATGTAAGCCGTGATTTTTATGGTAGACATTGCAACAAATACTACTTTTCCTAATGACCTTTATGATAAACACTATTCTCTCTTCTTTTATGAAAATACAAAGTATTCTGTAATATTAGATAAATTACTGGATTAACAAAAAATCTACCTGTCCACTTATAGCAACATGAAACATGAAAATTGGTATTCCTTGTATATTACCCAACTCTCCACATAACAATGATTAGAATTTGGATAACTTACCTTTGTCTTCTCTTCTCAATGCATTTTCAAACAAATTTTTATTAATGCTTTCTAAATCAGTGTGGCTACATTTTCTAACTTGTTGATCCCCTTCCTTTAAAAAAGATGTAAAAAATACAGATTAAATAGTGCTTGAATTGGTATGCAAATATGCAGTCAGCTAGTAACATTTTAAATAAAAATGAATTTTAAAAATATTAATAACCATTGCTGTTGTTAAGTGCCATCGAGTCGGTTCCAACCCATAATGACCCTGGATAGTTTCTGAGGAGTGGCTGGTGATCTTAAACCACTGACCTTGTGGTTCAAACGGACTTTTCAGTACAGCATACTAACCCACAGCGCCACACCAGGACTCCATTAATAACCACAGAACCCCACATATATTTCTGTGTATATTAACAGTTACACAGCTACTTAACCTGTTGCCATTAAGTCAATTCCAACTCATAGTGACCTATAGGACAGAGTATAACCGTCTCATAGTTTCCAAGGTTAAGGAAGCAAACTGCTCCATTTTTTCTCCCAGAGCAGTTGGTGGGTTCAAACTGTTGACTTTTCAGTTAACTGCCGAGTACTTAACCACTGTACCATTGGGGCTCCTTAATAGCTGTATACAAGTTCATATATGAGGCAAGTCAAAAGGTACTGTTACAAAATCATAAACATGTTCATTAAATAAAAATATACATCCTTTATCTAGGTCTATACACTTCCTAACAACAGTGTTTCCATCTCTTTAACCCCTACCAAAAAGATTTCTGCACTCTCTGATTTACATCACATCAAAACATCAGTTTTGGCATCCTTGAGGGATTCAAATCATGTTTCTTGTCAATGTTATTTTGAGTTTGGGGAACACTATTATTTGTTGTTGTAAGGTGCTGTTGAGTCCGTGAAGCAGCAAGATCAGGGTTGTAGGATGAATGTGGTAAGGTTCCCCAATGGAATTCTTGTAGGTCAGCCCTTATTATTACCCTTAAGGAGTAAGTAGATGCATTCTCGTATTGAAAAAAATTCGACTTTTTTCTCACCAAAGCAGTTTTTCATTTTCTGAAAACTTCATAAGTCCTTCTGATCATCTTCTGTCCTCTGAGAAAAATCTACCAAACTTGTCCTTTTGAATTCTAAAACACAATCGCCGTAACTTTCTGAGCTGACTTCTCTGGCTTGAATTTATCTGGCCTAGTAGATTCCCTGAGATGCCAGTTTTGACTGGATCTTTCGTTTGAAGACACCCTAACAGACTAAGACAAGTGCATTACTGAGAGAACTCATCAGCAGCCATCCACTGATCACAGAGATATGTTTAGACATGTTTTGTTTGGAATAAACCCCTGAATGAACTGGAACCATGTAGCAACACTTTTTGACTTACCCTCATATTTAGGATCCTTTGTGATGCTTGACTGCGAAATAAAAACTGGTGGTTTGACTCCTCCAGTTACTCCCCAGGAGACAGAAATGACAGTCTGCTTTCATAAAGATTGACAGCCTTGGAAAGCCTATGGTAGAGCACTACTCTGCCCTACAGAGCTGCTATGAGTTGGATTCAACTCAAAGACAATGAGTGGTGTGTGATACATACACAAATTTATATGCATATATTATAGCCATAGATGTCAATATTGCAAATATGAGGAAGATATATCAAAACATAACTGTTATTTATTAAATGTCATTGAGTATGTTCTGACTCATAGCAATCCTGTATATGGTTTCCGAGGAGCGACTGGAGAGTTTGAACCAGAGGCCTTGGGGTTCTCAAATCAACCACGCAGTCAAGTATTTATCCTATAGTGTCACACCAGGACTCCCAAAATGTTATTTTCTTTATAAAAAATCGATTATATTTTAATACCTCCAAAATAAAATGGTGGTGGTGGATGCTGTTGAGTTAGTTCCAACTCATATCCACCCTGTATTGGGTTTCTAAGGCTGTAAATCCTTACAAGAACAGAAAGCCTCCTCTTTCTTCTGCATAATAGCCGGAATTAAAATATAATCTATTTTTTATAAAGAAAATGCTGTAAGTGCCATCATGTCAGTTCCGACTCATAAAGACCCTGTATAGGTTTCTAATGAAAAATTCCACTATGGTTTGTTGTTTTGGGCTTTTCATACTAAAATATCAAAATGAAACATTTGTGTAATTGTTATATACGGTCAAAATGTACCCACTTAATTCACTATTTTTCCTAATTACCTAAGCTCTTGATTTCATGAAGTATAGAAACAGACCTAGGCTTTATTTCTATATAATGGTTCTCAAACTTCTCTATTCACACATCTGTGGAATACAGAAATATCTATTATTTAACAGTGGTGACAAACTATAGCAGCGATTTCAGAGCCCCCACCTCAAGATATAAGGAGCTCTGGTAGCGTAGTGGTAACGAATCAGGCTGCGAACCGCAAGGTCAGCAGTTTGAAATTACCAGCTGTTATGCAAAAGAAAGAGGAGGCTTTCTGCTCCCATAAAGATTTACAGCCTCGGAAACCCTATACAGGGTCGCTATGAGTTAGAACCGACTACACGGCACATAACAACAACCTCAAGATATCAGAATCTTAGCAGGGAGGTGGTGATGAGTAGCTTTTCAAAGTCCTCCAGGAGATCTGATTTTTCCTCCCCCTCAACACCCCTTGCTCTGTCTTTACAGCAGTGCTGACACTGCCTGTCTTACTGCCATTCATCCTGCCTCACTCTTGTCACATCTTGCTGGCCTGCACACTACTCTTCTCATTACCTCAAGTCCTCTTTTGTATAACCAACTTTTTGACTCTTTCTTCATTCTGTTTATAAAGTCATGTCCTTTGAGAAAACAAACTGAAAATGTTCATTATAACCATTAACCAACTGCCATTGAGCCAAATCCCAACATGCAGCAATTTCAGAATAGCTGTGCTCCACAGGGTTTTCAATGGCTGAATTTTCAGAAGTAGATTGCCAGATCTTTCTTCCAAGATGCTCCCAAGCAGACTTGAACCAGCAACCTTGCAATTAGCAGCTGAGTGTGTAAACTATCTGTGCCACCCAGGGTCTCTGTGTCTACTATGTTGTTGTTATATGCCGTGGAGTCGGTTCCGACTAATAGTGACCCTGTACAGGGTTTCCGAGGCTGTAAATCTTTACGGGAGCAGAAAGCCTCCTCTTTCTCCTGTGGAACAGCTGGTAGTTTCGAACTGCTGACCTTGCGGTTCTCAGCCCAATTCGTAACCACTACGCTACCAGATTTCCTTGTGTCTACTATGGGCTGTAGTAAAAGTACAGTGGTGGCAACTTGGAGTAGGTGCTGGGACTGTCTGTAATGGGACATGAGGAAACTTCTTAAGGTGACAAATCTCTAGGTCTGGGGCAGCGATTACATGACTGCATAAATTATCCAATTTCAACAAACTAGATGTTAAAAAGGATGAATTTTAATTATACTTCAAAGGGAAAAAAAATGGAACAAAGATATTACCATGCAAAGAAGAAAACAAGTGCTAGGGTAGTACATATTTCATTTGTATTAACATATAGATGGGATGGTGCTATTCATTTATAACCTAAGATTCATTCAAAATTTTGGCAAGTTTCATTGCTAGCACACTCCATAAAGAGAGTAAATTGTTAGTATATCTTTTTCCTTTTCATTCAATGATTAATTAAAATGTTAACAAAAAACAAATTAACAGCACACTATTTAATGAGGACAGGTAAACATCTTTCTGATATTCTCTGCTTTCAGCCAAGATCCATCGAACATTAGCAATTATATCCCTCGCTCGTTCCATGGCCCCTTCTGAATCTGGCTTGGACCTCTGGAAGTTCTCTGTCAATGTATGATTGTAGCCATTTCTGTATTACCTTTAGCACAACTTTACTCGCATGAGATATCAAAAAGATTGCCCAATGATTTCCACATTCCGTTGGGTCACCTCTGAATGGTTTAAAATTTAAAAAGGTGTGCGACAAGGTTGTAGTTGTATTCTTTCACCATACTTATTCAACCTGTATGCTGAGCAAATGATACAAGAAGCTGGGTTCTATGAAGAAAAACGTGGCATCAGGATTGGAGGAAGACTCATTAACAACCTGCGATATGCAGATGATACAACCTTGCTTGCTGAAAGTGAAGAGGACTTAAAACACTTACTGATGAAGATCAAAGAGCACAGCCTACAGTATGGATAACATCTCAATGTCAAGAAAATAAAAATCCTCACCACTGGACCAATAAATAGCATTCTTATCAAAGGAGAAAAGACTGAAGTTGTCAAGGACTTCATTCTTCTTGGATCAACTATCAACACTCACGGAAGCAGCAGTCAAGAAATCAAATGACATATTGCATTAGGCAAATCTGCTGCACAAGACCTTTTTAAAGTGTTGAAGAGCAAAGATGTCAGCTTGAGGACTAAGGTGCGCCTGACCCAAGCCATGGTATTTTCAATAACCTCATATGCATGCAAAAGCTGGACAGTGAATAAGGAAGACTGTAGAAGAATTGATGTTTTTGAGTTATGGTGTTGGAAGAGAATACTGAAAGTGTCATGGGCTTCCAAAAGAACCAACAGATGCATTTTGGAAGAAGTACAGGCAGAATGCTCCTTGGAGGCCAATATGGTCAAACTTTATCTCTCATACTTCCAACATATTGTCAGAAGGGACCAGATGCTGGAGAAGGATATCATGTTTGGTAAGGTGGAGGGTCAGAGAAAAAGAGGAAGACCCCAATAAGATGGACTGGCCAAGTGGCAGCATGGATGGACTCAAGCATGGCAACAGTAGTGAGGTTGACTCAGGATCAGGAAGTATTTCGCTCTGCTTTCATTCATTCATAATGGTTGCTATGGGTCGGTACCGACTCGATGGCACCTAACAACAACATTTAATGAGGAAGGAGCTCTGGTAGCATAGTGGATTACAAGTTAGGCTGCTAACTACAAGGTCAGCAGTTTGAATCCACCAGCTGCTCTGCAGGAGAAAGACAAGGCTTTCTGTTCCTATAGTTTTACAGCCTCAGAAGCCACAAACAGCATTGCATGAAACGGGACTAAACCCTGGCACACCACCACCACCACTATTTTTAATTGTTGTTGTTGTTAAGTGCCATCGAGTCGGTTCTGACCCATAGCGACCCTGTACAGGGTTTCCGAGGCTGTAAATCTTTACGAGAGCAGAACACCTCATCTTTCTCCCGCGGAGCAGCTGGTAGTTTCGAACTGCTGGCCTTAACGTTCACAGCCCGATTCGTAACCACTACGCTACCAGAGCTCTATTTAATTAGTGCAGCTGAAAGTCAATCAACTGTTCCACTCACGACTTTACTGCAGCTGGAGTGTACAATCACTTCACAGCCACCCATGGCGAGATATGATGAACATTCTTCAAATACCAGATGTAGAGACACTAAATTTTTTTTAATAGATAAATGTAAATATCTCAGGGGACATCTATTTGTCAACTGGAAAGCACAGTTCATAAAGATAATGTTCTACATTCTAGTTTGGTGAGTAGCTGGGGTCCTAAAAGTTTAGGAGCAGCCATCTAAGAAGCAACTATTGGTCTCGTCTCACCTGAAACCAAGGAGAATGAAGAAAAAGTAAGCTTCAAACAAGCAACTAATCCAAAAGACTAAGGGCCCACATGAACCACAGCCTCCTCTAACCCAAGACCAGAAAAACTAGATGGTGCCCCAAATACCTCTACATCTAACCAAGACCACAATATAAAACCCCATTTATAATATGCAAAAAAGTGTAAAAAAAAAATTCAAATTACAAACAATGCAAGACAGACCAGAAGAACACCTGAGATTACTGCCCTGGGTAAACCTTCTAACTTGAAATTGAAGACACTCTCGAAGGCTACCTTTCAGCCAAGTAATAGATGAACCAAAGAAGATATGGTATCATAGTGGTTACGAGTTGGCTGCTAACCTCAAGGTCAGTAGTTCAAAACTACCAGCCATTTCATAGGAGAAAGATGAGGCTTTCTGCTCCCATTAAAGACTTCCAGCCTCAGAAACCCTATGCAGCAGGGTTGCTATGAGTTGGAACTGAATCCATGGCACACAACCACCATCAAAGGTACACTGGTGGCAGAGTAGTTAAGAATCGCACTGCTAACCTCAAGGTCAGCAGTTCTAAACTACCAATTGTTCCATAGGACAAAGATGAGGCTTTCTGCTCTGTAAAGATTTATAGCCTTGGAAACTTTATGCAGGGCTGCTATGTGTGAGAACTAACTCCACAGCACATAACAATCACCAAAAACTGGTAACACCCATGAAGAATGTGTTCTTATAACAAGCAATTATATGAAACCCAGAGGGCAACATTTGCCCAAAACCAAAGATGAGAAGGTAAAGAGTGATGAAAATGCCATAGAAATGCAAACAGGGAACCCGGGGAGAAACCAGACAGAGTGCTGACACACTGCAGAGACTGCAACCAATGGCACAAAATAATGTGTATGAACTACGGTCACCAAAAGCACAATCAAGTATTAAAAAAGAAAAACATGAAGGTGAAAATGGTGATCTAAAATGGCTTACTGCTGTTCACCCGGGAGCCATCAAGGCAAGTGGTTGGATCCCCTCAGAGCAAACCCCCTTCCAAGACTAAGACTCAAGGGGAATACAGAAGCAGGCATGTGGTCTGGCTGATGACCATGTTGGTCACCAATAAGGGAAAGTGGAGGAAAAAACAGCAATGAAGTTGTGAGCTAAGTCTGACCACATTCAACAGACTCCTGTGAACCTGGGTTGAGACCTGGCTGGCCAGCAGTATGGCAAGACCTGGAAGCTCCAGGGCCCAGAGGCAGTGACGTGGCCACAGAGGACTAGAGTGGAGATTGAAACGTCCAGCTGATATGAAGTGAGGGGAGATGCACAAGAACACCCATACTTGCAGATAGTACCCACTTGTCCTGGCTTCAATGGCTAGATGATCAGAACTTGACCAGAAGAAGAAAGAAGAGGGAAAAAAAAAGAGTATTCAGCTACAATTTGATGAACTTTACCTATACTTATGGATGTAGTAACTCAAAAGAGGGAACAAATCTTTACAACAAGAATCATTCCCACCTCCTCAGTATACAGGGTTGACAGGGATGGGCAACTTAGACATTGGCTACCCAAAATGGGGGAGGGGGGGGCGTGGCTAGAAAAGGCAAGAAGTGACTGGCTTAAAAGCTTTCAAGAGGGAGCGTACTTCCAGATTTTGCGGTGGGGAAGGTAGAATCTCCACTGAGTGGTTTCCAATCTGTTGGGACAGGGCTGATGAAAGGAGATGGAGATTAGACTCCTGTGGTACAATCGTGAATAAGTACTATGAGTACTAACTGTGAGGGCTGAAAATGTAAAGTTAGATGCTTTGTAACAAAAGGACGGGAGTGATTGATTTTGCAGCCCAGGAGCAGAGATCCCTGGGAAGAACAGAATGCAGGACCCTAGCCAGAGAAGCAGTGATGCCAGAGATGGAGACAGAGAAGATGACATGGAGAGATGGAACAGCTGGGGACTGTAGACTCAGGGAGGAAGAGGGGCTGCGTGATGACAGCCAGGGGACAGGCCTGTGGGGTGTACCTTTTGGATGTTTGATGATGCATGGAAGGGAATGTAATCATTACAATGAAACGAAATGCGGTAGGATGAATGTAAAACCGGTGTCCTCCCATGCAAACTATCACATAATTCACAATAAAAACCTTAAAAAAAATTAAAATTAAATAAAATTTCTTAGTGACCATGAAGAATTACACATGCTTGCATTTTACCTTCACCTGCACTATAAAACAAGGTCAGCGGTTCAAAACCCACTAGCTGTCCCTCAGAAACTCTGTACAGGTTCGCTAGGGGTCGGAATCATCTTGACGGCACTTAATAACAACAAAAGATGAGAAGCTACTTAAACTAGAGAGACCAGGTCACAGTCTTCCAAATGTCTCACAGCACCTAGTAGTACAGAGTACCTGATGTATGCATGTATCACACATTTTATTATAAAGCCCTTACCATCGAACTTGCTTCATTGCCCAAAGCTATCCCAATTCTGATGGGGTCTGTTGAAAAAGAAAATACAGAAAGGAAAAATACATTAAAAAGACTCCCATAATTAAGTTGCTGATTTCCTTGCACAGTTTCAGATATAAATGAAGTCTTTATAGTCAAAGAACCAAAGCACTAGCCTGAACAGCCGATCACGCTTTAATCACCTAGTAATACATTTAGTTGTTAAGAGGCTAACCATGCTACTTTATTCCTAATATTAAAATCTGAAAGTTAAAAGGCATCTCTGTTAACTTAAGCTCCTTAATTGCTGTCAAATTCCAATAGCTATTTTCAGAAAACAGACATAAAAGGCCGAACTGAGTTCTTTGTCCCATACACCCTTATAAAAACATTTAAAATTTAAGAAAGTAGTAGTTTTCAAAATGTTTTCTTTTGTTGCATATGATTACAAAGGAGATCTGAGGTGTAGTGGTTAAGTGCTCAATGGCTAACAGAAAGATGAGCGGTTCAAACCTACCAGTGGCTCCACTGGTTCCTTAAAGATTTAAAGCCTTGGAAATCCTATGGGGCAGTTCTACTGTCCTATGAGTTAGATTCAACTAAACAGCTAAGGTTTTTTGTTTGTTTTTTTTAAGTTTTATTTTAATTAAACTTATACAGGTACATAGTTTAAAGAGTCAAATAATTTCACAAATTTTGGTATGAAAATTAGCAGCCCTCCACCTCTTCCCTGTACATTTTCCTTCCCAGGAGCAATGATTTTCAACTCCTTTATTTTGGTTTCTAGCTCTATGTTGTGAAATAAGATGTCAGAAGTTGTATTCCTCCCTCTTAGTTTTCGATTTTAATCATTAGGTTTCACCATTAATCTATTGAGGATTTATCTGTTCCATCCATTCATAGTCACCCTTCCTTCCTCTCATGCTTTCAAATGTGGTAATATCTTACTTTTTTTTTTTAATGTTTTATTGTGAATTATATGATAGTTTACATGGGAGAATATTAGTTTTACATTCATTCTATCGTATATCATTTCATTGACATGGTTCCAATCCCGTCCATGCATCCTCAACCAACCAAAGGGTATACCCTGCAAGCCTGCCCCTTACACTACCCACCCCCCTCCCCAGTCTTCAGCACACAGTCGCTCTCCCTCTCTGGATATAAAGTCCCCAGCTGCTCCATCGCTCCACATCATCATCTCACATCGCTCCACGTCATCATCTTAACAGCAAAGGTTTTTGTAATTTTTTAATGTGATGTGAGTACAACACTAAAGTGAAGAGCACCAAACATCTCCAAATAGTGGGCGATTGGTTCTACTTCGTAACTCCTCTCCTCTACTCAGTTTGCATGAGTCTAAACTGCGAGGTACTTGTTGTGTGAAAGCAGAGCAGCCTGAAAGCAGAGCCTTAGCTCCTTCTTATGTCATAACAGGAGGCTAGAATCCATGTGGAATTTTAAAGCTGCCTTTTCTGATAGCCTTTGCATTGCATAAGTCCATAGGTGGAATCCTGAACCCCATCCAGAATCTTCTGAGGTGGAAAATTTCTACTTGATAGGACAAGCAGAACAGCGAGGAGCTGCTAGAAGAACAGAAGATACTGCATGAAAGAAAAATCGGCAAGAAAAATCAAAAACAGTAACGGCAGTCTGATTGACTACTAAAAGAATAAGTAATTTGTTCACCCGGGAGCTATCAAGGCAAGTGGTCGGGTCCCCTCAGAGCAAACCCCCTTCCAAGACTAATACTCAAGGGGAATACAGAAGCAGGCATGTGGTCTGGCTGGTGACCACGCTGGTAACCAATAAGGAGAAGTGGGGGGAAAACAGCAATGAAGTTGTGAGCTAAGTCTGACCACATTCAATAGACTCCTGTGAACCTGGGTTGAGACATGGTTGGCCAGCAGTAAGGCAAGACCCGAGACTCCTGAGCCCAGAGGCAGTGACATGGCCACAGAAGACTAGAGCACAGAGTGAAGCGTCCAGTTGACATGAAATGACAGGAGATGCACAAGAACACACATACTTACAGACAGTACCCACTTGACCTGGCTTCAATGGCTGGATGATCAGAACTTGACTAGAAGAAGAATGAAGAGAAAAAAAAAGAATCTGACACAATTTGATGAACTTGACCTACCTCTAAGGATTCAGTAGCTCAAAAGAGGGACCAAATCTTTACAGCAAGGATCATTCCCACCCCCTTGGTACACAGGGTTGACAGGGATGGGCAACTTAGACATTGGCTCCCCAAAGTGGGGGGGCTACAAAGGCAAGAAGTGACTGGATTACAAGCTTTCAAGAGGGAGCCTAGTTCCACAGGGTGCGGGGGGGGGGGGGGGGGGGGGGAATAGGTAGAATCTCCACTGAGTGGTTTCTAATCTGTTGGGACAGGGCTGATGAAAGGAGATGAGGATAAGACTCTTGTGGTACAATAGTGAATAACTGCTATCAGGACTGACTGTGAGAATCAGAAATATAAAGATAGATGCTTTGTAACAAAAAGAGAGGAGCGATTGATTTTGCAGCCCAGGAGCGGAGGTTCGTGGGACCATCAAGTGAGAAAAGTGGAGTGCAGGACCCTACCCAGAGAAGCAATGATGCCAGAAATGGAGGCAGAGACGATGACATGGACAGATAGAGTGGATGGGGACACTGGACTTACGGAGGGAGAGAGGCTGTGTGCTGATAGCCAGAGGACAGGCCTGTGGGGTGCACCCTTTAATTATCTGATGATGTACAGAGGGGATTGTAATCATTGCAATAAAAAGAAATACAATAGTATGAATGTAAAGCTGATGTTCACCCATGTAAACTCACGTAATTCACAATAAAAACTTAAAATAAAAAAAGAGAGATAGCATATGATCATGGTGCTGAAGGAAGAAGTTCAAGGTGCACTGAAGGCATTGGTGAAGAACAAGGCTCCAGGACTGATGCAGTACAAATGAAAATCTTTCAACAAACTGATGCAGCACTGGAGGCACTCACTCCTGTATTCCATGAAATTTGGAAGACAGTTACCTAGTCAACTCTTTGGAAAGAGATCTGTATTTGTGCCCATTCCAAAGAAAGGTAACCCAATGGAATGCAGAAATTATCAGACAATATCATTGATATGACATGCAAGTCAAGTTTTGCTGAAGATAATTCAAAAACAACTTCAACAATACACTGACAGGGAACTAACTGCCAGAAATTCCAGCTAGATTCAGACAAGGATGTGCAATGAGGGATATCATTGCTGATGTCAGATGGATCTTGGCTGAAAGCAGAGATTACCAGAAAGCTGTTTACCTCTGCTTTATTGACTATGCAAAGACTTTCAACTGTATGAATAATGGCAAGCTATGGACAACACTGGAGAATGAGTATTCTGAAACACTTCATTGTACTCATGCGGAACCTGTACACAGACCAAGAGTCAATTGTTCGAACAGAAAAGGGGATACTGAATGGTTTAAAATCAGGAAAGGAGTAAGCCAGGATTGCATTCTTTCATCATACTTATTCAATCTGTACACTCCGAAAATAATCCAAGAAGTTGGATTATATGAAGAGTATGGCATCAGAATTGGAGGAAGACTCATTACAACCTGTGATATGCAGATGATACAACCTTGCTTGATGAAAGTGAAGATAATTTAAAGTATTTACTGATGTAGGTAAGTATGGGTTATACCTCAATGTAAAGAAAAAAATCCTCACCACTGGGCCAATAAATAACATCATGATAAATGGAGAAAAGATTGAAATTGTCTAAGACTTCATTTTGCTTGGATCTACTATCAACACTTATGGAAGCAGCAGTCAAGAAATCAAATGATGTATTTCATTAGGCAAATCTGCTGCATAAATATTCAAGAGCAAGGATGGCAGTTTGAGGACTAAGGTGCGCCTGACCCAAGCCATGATATATTCAATAGCTTCATATGCATGTGAAAGTTGGACAATGAATAAGGAAGACCTTTAAAGAAGGTTATGGTGTTGGAGAAGAATATTAAAAGTACCACAGACTTCTAGAAGAACAAACAAATCTGTGTTGGAAGAAATACAGCCAGAATGTTCCTTAGATGGGACATATTATCAGGAGGGACCAATTCCTAGAGAAGGACATTGTCCTTGCTACAGTGGAGGGTCAGCAAAAATGAGGAAGATCCCCAACGAGATGGACTGACATAGTGGAATAGTGTAGCAGTGGGCTCAAGCTTAGCAATGATTAGGAGGACGGTGCAGAACTGAGCAGTTATGTCCTATTGTGCATGAGCC
>NW_006409012.1:812689-813911 GCF_000296735.1 Chrysochloris asiatica | reverse complement strand
GCTTTTTAACGTCACCCATCATCCCCCAACTGCTGCTGCAGCTAAGCCCCCTGCCCCCACTCCTAGCTAGCAGTGGGATCTTACAAAGGGGGCGTTCATATACCAGTCCCATGCCTTTGAACTATCATAATCTCTCCTGGGCTCACATTTTTGAGAAACCGCTCTAACAAGGATAAAGAAAAGCGAGTATTTGGGGACTATTTCCTGCAGAGACTGCAGGTCACTCCCGCAACAGCAGAGGTTAGAAGGCAGGGCCAGGGCTGACCTTATAGAAAGT
The DNA here is from genome assembly GCF_000296735.1 of Chrysochloris asiatica. Classification (NCBI taxonomy): domain Eukaryota; kingdom Metazoa; phylum Chordata; class Mammalia; order Afrosoricida; family Chrysochloridae; genus Chrysochloris; species Chrysochloris asiatica. Next base: position 813,634 of record NW_006409012.1, on the reverse strand, counting down.
GGCGTCTCCCAGAAGGGCCAGAGGCCATACAACTTCCTCCCGCCCCAAGTCTCTCCGCCCAGGCTTGAGACCCCAATAAAAATTGGCCGGGTCAAGCTCACCCACACACGGAGTGTGAGGAACTCTGGAAAGTGTAAGAAAGGCTGCGATGGCTTCTTAATGTCACCCATCATCTCCCATCTGTCCCTGCAGCTAAGCCCCCTGCCCCAACTCCTAGCTAGCAGTGGGATCTCACAAAGAGGGCATTCATATACCAGTCCCACGGCTTTTGGACTATCATAATCTCTCCTGGGCTCACATTTTTGAAAAACCGCGCTAAAAAGGGTAAAGAAAAGTGAGTATTTTGGGACTCTTTCCTGCGGAGACTTCGGGTCACTCCTGCGACTGCAGGGACCAGAGACAGCTGCTTCTCCCAGAAGGGCCAGAGGTGATATAACTTCCTCCCACCCCAAATCTCCCCGCCCTGGCTTGAGACCCCAATAAAAATCAGCCGGGTGCAGCTCACCCACGCACAAAGAGTGTGAGGAATTCTGGAGGATATAAGAAAGGCACTGGCGTGAGATCCCAATAAAAATCAGTCGGTATAGTGCATCCACACACATAGAGTTCTTGTTGACTACACATCCCTCCTAGAGGTGGGAACTTATCCTCCCTACGTCCCATAAGAAGAAATAGCAATCGTGGCCCTATAGCTAAGCTACAACATAATACTCCACCACTTAGACGAGACCCAACAACATTTGCTATGATTTACAGAAGAAAAGGGAAGACCATCTCCTGACCACATTAATAACAATAGTGATAATAATAAAACAATAACCATGGCCAATAAGAAACAATCAACTTTATCAAAGCATGTCCAAAAACAGAAGAAAGAATCTGACACAATTGAACTGGAGACAGACAAAGCCTTCATAGAGGAGGAGGAGCGAGTTTTGGATATGC
>NW_006409012.1:796751-806504 GCF_000296735.1 Chrysochloris asiatica | reverse complement strand
TAAAGCTGATGTTCTCCCATGTAGACTATCACACAATTCACAATAAAACATTTAAAAAAAAAATTATTTACCATCTCTTTTTGGTATATTTTGCTTAGATTTTCTTGTTTCTTCTAATACCTGTTCACCATATTGTCTGATGATCTGAAAATTTTAAAAATAATTTAAATATGTGAAAATATTTTTCTTTAGACACTGCCATAATGTCTTTAATCATCAACATTCTTCTCCCCTTTAAGATTTCAAGTTGATAAATAAAAATGCCATTTAAAAATACATGTAATTTAGACAGACATTTATGTATGTCTTTTAAAAGATGTGGAAGGTTATGCAAACTATAACCAAGGTTTTAGTAAGGGAATAACATTTGGGGTGAGAGAAAAGGAAATTTCAACTTTTATTTTTTACACAGTTCTGCATGCTTTGAATTCTTCTAAGCACATATAATATTCAATTGTTCTTAAAAATAACAAAACAATTTTACCATATACTTAAAAACTGTCCATAGTTAACCCAACATGTATCATACCTCTTGGGGTAGGCATTTCTGGATAAGCCGGGCTATGCTACCTCTAGAGAGAAGTGTTGTAGCTGAAGGGCGCTGAGAAGGGCTCCTCTTAAACATCTGCTTGATTAGAGACTGGAGCTCATAGGAATAATGAGATGGTAGTGGATTGATGGACCCCTGGCATATTTTGAGAATAAGATTTTTCCAACTATTTGCCTGAAACTGAAAAATAGAATGGAACTTTGAAAGTAGACACAGGGAAAGAAAATAGAAATAAGAAAAACCTAAAATTTTAGATTAACCTAAAATACATACGAATCACACCAGTTTTATAAACTTGAATGCAGCCTTGTCATTTCCCTTTCTAGAAATGTTCTTAATATAATATTCTAAAATCTGATGCTGGTTCCAGAAATCAATGAAAATCTTTCCCACCTAGGAAGTCTTACCTTTGCTTTAAGTTCTTTATGAGTCATAATCATGGTTTTGCAGATACACATCTGTAATATATATTTTAAATCAAAGCAATACACACATGACTTTAAAGGAAGTCAAATGCCAATAAAATCTACTACCATTGAGTCAAAGTGACCCTGTACAGGGTTTCCAAGACTGGAAATCTTTATGGCAGCAGACTGCCTCATTTTCGTCCTGTGGGATGGCTAGTGGTTTTGACCTTGTGGCTAGCAGCCCAAAGCTTAACCCACGGTACCACCAAGGATCCTAACAGCAATAAGTTATCAGGATACCAAGGATAGTGATAGCAAATGGCTGATAATCATCTACTCCACTCCCTACCAGACACCCTTAGGCCTGTTCCCAGTACATACACAGGTCACCCTAAAGATTCTAATTTTCCCAGCTTTAAACTTCATATACAACTTGATTTACTTAGACTTTTTTTATCATTCATGTCATTAGTTATTAACATTTGACAAATTGCAATGGGATATAAGATTACATACCAGGATAACATTTAAAAGTTTTCTTACATAATAAATAATAATAGCGCTAACTAACACTAAATGCCAGTCGTGGTAACAGGTATGTAAGAACAAGTTGGCATTCTGCCTTGATAGTTTAATTACCCTATTAATAAAAAACACAAGTGTGATATGTTGTTGTTGTGAAGTGCCCACAAGTCGATTCAGACTCATAGTGATCCTGTATAGGGTTTCCAAGGAGTGGCTAGTAAGTTTGAACCATGACAGTTGTGGTCCAGTGCTCATCCTATAGCACCAAGGAAAAGCTCAAGTAGTGAAAGAATACTCAATCTGCTTTTAATCATTATGCCAGATTTGTGTATTTCCTGAAGTTCTGATAACTAATTTTGTCTTAAAGTAGCAAAAAGACAACAGATTGTACACCAAATACTAGGACACAATAGTGCTTAGGACCTATTCTTTCTAGGAAAAAAATAAGACATGTATACGTAAGCTTAAGAAAAAGATAAAGAAAGGAAAATAAAGAACATAATAAAAAATTAGATAGTAAAATTTTTAAAAAATTTGTTTACAACTTGGGCTACATATTTATCTGTTTTTAAAACACTAATACACAGGTCACCCATTTAATTAGTCTTGTGTGGGCCTGGGCATCAGCATTTTTTGAACTTCTCCAACTTTCTCTAATTGTGCAGCCAGCAGTCCAGTCCACTCATGTTTCAGAAAGGCCAGCTCTCACTAACAGAAGCATGTCTTCAGCCTGAGTTACTTCCATGTAGTACTACTGAGATCGTTCACAACCATTACTCTCTTCCCATAATGGCTCTCAAGTACATCTGCCAACAAAGTTTGTAGAGCTGGCTTTCAAACCAGATCCAAACAATATAATTTCTTTCTACACAAACCTAAAGCCTAATAGAGACCAACCCTATTATTACTGGGTCTCTGGAATCCTGGTGTAGCACTGTGGGTTAATGCACCAGACTGCAAAGCCATTTGAACTACAAGGTCGGTGGTTCAAGCTCACCAGTCGATCCTCAGAAACCCTATACAGGGTCGCTATGGGTTGGAATCAACTCGATGGCACTTAACAACAACAAATGTAATAAGCACCTGCTGAGCAAACAGAACAAGTTACTTAACCTTTTATTTGCTGTTGCTAAATTGTTTCTCAAAATATTTTTTTTAAATACATATATTTTTTAAAAATAAGATAAATAAAATGTAACAGGGCAAAGTATTTTCTCACAACATTTTAGTTAAGAGAAGAAACTCACATTAGGTAAGTGTAACTGTAAAAATAAATGTACAGAACTCTAGTAGCTAAATAATGGGATTACCCATTAGTAGTTAAGCGAATTAAGTAGTTTCTTAAAAAAAAGTACTTAAGCTAGTTAAGCAGTTCCAGCTGCTAACTGAAAGGTCAAAAGTTCAAGCCTACCAGTTGCCACGAGGCTGTTCCTGTAAAGATTTAGTGTCAAAGTCCTAAGGAATAGCTCTATTCTGTCTTACAGGCTCACTATGAGTCGGAACTGGCTCCATGGCTGTTGTTGTTGTTGTTGTTGTTAAGTGCCATCAAGTTGGTTCCAATCCATAGCGACCCTGTATAGGGTTTCTGAGGAGTGACTGGTGAGCTTGAACTGCCAACCTTGCAATTCAGATCCACTTTGCAGTCCAGCGCATTAACCCACAGAGTCACATCAGGCCTTCCTGGCAGTGGTGGATTATATGCAGATGGAATCCACGAACTACTCCACAGGAGAACAATGTGGCAGTCTGCTTCTGTAAAGATTACAGCCTTGGAAACCTCATGTAGTAGTTCTATTCTGTCCGGTAGGGACACCATGCGTCAGAATCAATGGCTAACAGTAGGGTCTAAGTTATATGCTACTCATAGTTTAAGACAGAGATGACAGCAAATCAAAACTTCTATGATGAATGAATCCTAGGGCTGCACACTACCCAACTGGCTTTTGACAAACTGCTAGGACTCCGACAGCCTGCCTTTTCTGATTTGTGAGCCATACTTACTGGGTGCTTAAGAGTACAGAGTTCGTACAGAATGCATCCCAAGGACCAGATGTCACTGGAGGCACAAAGAAGCAATGCGTTAAGACATGGGTTATGAGTTACATATATGAAATATACATGAAATATGAAAATACAAAAATATATGAGGGTAAGTCAAAAGGTACTGCTATAAAATCATAGAAACCTTTAATAAACAAAAATATCAAAATGTGAATCTATCCATTCTTTCTCAACACAGCCTCCATCTAGGTTTATATACTTTTCAAGGTGGTGTTTCCATTTCAATAAACCATCCCCAAAGAATTCTGTACTCCTCCATTTACACCCTGAAAAACAGTAATTTGTGGGCATCTTTCAGGGGCTCAAATCATGTCTCCCACATTCTTTTTTTCTTCTTCTACTCCTCCAAGTGTCTTCCTTTGCCTTTATCATTGTTTGCCAGCCTTGTTCTCATTGTATATTGCCTTCTCCTTCATCCAACTTAATATACATCTACCTCTACAACACTTAACAACGACCCTCTGGGTACTAATTTACCCTCCCTTCCCTCCTCTCCCTCTCCCCCCCTATTAACCATCACAGAATATTTCTTTAGTGTGCCTGCTATTTTTGGTCAAATATTTAATTAACTCACCCCTTATGTAATGACTCCAACTACAGTTGCCTAGGCAGGGCTAGACCAAATGATTTCAGGCCTTATATAGGCCAAGGGCTGGATATTCCCCACACCTGATCTAGACAAACAGATATCATGATAATTAATCATGGCCTCCTTTGAGCTGTTTATTGGAGTATCATGACTACTTGATCATGGCCACCTGGTATGATGCTGTAGGATAAGTACTTGACCAGTAACCATAAGGTCAATGGCTCAAACCTAGCAGAAATTTCTCAGAAACACTATACAGGGTTGCTATGAGCCAGAACTGACTCCACAGCATTTAACAAAAATGACTACCTTGTGCTTCAGTGTGAGTGGCAGAATTATAGCACACCTGTATATTGTTGATCAGCATTGCTAAGAACTTGCATATATATTGCTTATAACCAAAAGCTAATTCAACACCAATTAAAGCAGCCTGTTTTCTGTGGGTGTTCTTCCAGTTAACTTTCTAATAAAGGCTTTCGCTCTCTTTCTGCTTTATCTATAATGGTTGTTGATTGGGTTCAATCACTCCAGAGAATTAGACCCAAGATTTGGAGGTAACAAAGAAGTTGATATGAGTCAGAACCGACTAGACAGCATCAAACAACAATTTTGTAGCAATACTTTCTGGCTTACCCTAATATATATAGGTGTCCTGGTGTGACGCTGCAGAATAAGCACTGGACAGCTAACATCAACGTTGGCAGTTCAAACCCAACAGCTGCTCTTTGGAAACCCTATACAGGGATACTATGAACTGTAACTAACTCGACAGCACTTAGTAACAATAACAATATATATATATGAACCCCCTGGATGAAACGTTGCAAACATGAAAACACTTCACCCCTAAAAACTTTAGCATATATCTTTTAAGGACATTCTCCTTCATAAACTCAATATCATGATCACATCCAAGAAACGTAAATGTAATTCAATAATATCTGGTATTTAATCCAGTCTCAAATTTCTCCAATTGTTCCAATAAGTCACTTTATAGCTGTTTTGCCTCGAATTCAGTCAATTTTACTCCTAAAGGAACCTATTTAGCAGAGATTGCTATACTCATTTCAGAAAGCAACTTGCAGAGGGTAAGAAGAGCCATTAGGTGATTCTACTTTTAAGAATCCATGCCAAGAATATGATTTATACACAAAATGTGTGTTAATCATAGCACTGTTTATGATTTTGAAAATTGGACATAACCTAACTAGCCAACAACAGAAAATGGTAAAGTAACTTTTGGTACAGTCATATATATATATTGTTGTTATGTGCCTCCAAGTCAGTTCCTACTTAGCGACCCTTATAGGTTTTCCGGGGCTTTTTAAATCTTTGAGGGAGCAGAAAGCCTCATCTTTCTCCCTCAGAGTGGCTGGTGGACTCAAACCAAGGACTTTGTGGTTCACGGTTCAGTGTTTAGCCTGTAAAATACTATGCAGTCACAAAAAATATTTATGAAGAGTTTAAATACATGAGAAAATGAATACAATATTGCTATGGGTTGAATTATGTCCCTCAAATATGTGTTATAAATCCTAAACCCTATCCCTGTTTTTATAATCCTATTTGGACTGCAACATGAGATGGCGCAGTACCAAGGTACACTTCATTCTGTTATATACGGAGGCTTCAAAAAGTTCATGAAAAAATTCCATCATCTTTTAATTCCACTTTCCCATGAACTTTCTGAAGTCCCCTCATACATAGGTCACCATAAATCAGAGTTGACTTTAAAATTTACATTCAGCTCCTCTACGTTCTGATAAAAACAGTTGGAAAACTATAACTTTCATCTAGAAGCCTCAGAATAGAGATTCCACATTATGACAAAACTAAACAAAACAGCATGTTCCATACTACTTTACAGGTATGTCTGACTCAGCATCATTCTCAAGCTATAATGCTTGCTACCAACGAGTCAACCTTGCATTAAATAGTTTATCGCTTACCTTTTATTGTTATAGGGCTTGTTTTCCCAAATTTCTGGAGGCACGTAATAAGGTGTTCCCACATACGTACAAGCAAATGCCATGGGACTAAAACCATAAAAAGGCAAAGAATGGTTACAGAGCATTCCTGAAAATAACAGATGTTTTGATTACTGTTGCTCCTCTAGAGTAAATATACATACTTGGAGAGAAGATGGGCAGATCCAAAATCTCCCAATTTTACTTTTCCATTTTGGGTAAGGAAGATATTCTGCATTAAAAAAAAAAAAGAGCTCAGTTACATCCTCCCCCATTTACAGATAAGCTGCAGATGACTGCAAACTGAGGGTAGACATGCTGCTAGCTGAATACCTGAGTGGAACACAAATGAAAGATACCCTCTTGACAGCTATACCTCCTCCCTTGGGAATTCTGGAAACCTGATTAGAAATCTTAACAAGTAAGCTTCAGCCTGTATCAGCTGACCCTGATGAACCAACTGGGAGGCCCAGGCTATGACCATTTTCCATCTCAGAACAATTGGGCTTACATGAAACACTCCAAATTTACAGCCAGCAGACCAGAAGAAAGAGTGTCATGTAGGCTCCTAAGTTTGCATCTGGTGGCTGTCTCTTTGGCAGCATGAAGGACAATGTTCCTTCAGCTGTAAGTTATGACCTATCTTAGGGTGGCTGGGGCAGAGAGACCGAATGTCACATGAGTAGTTGGTGTCAAAGATGACAGACATGGGAAAATGAGGATTTCATTAATCTTCATATTTTGGGGATTAGATTTATGTTGATTCTTATCCATGAAGCCAAGTAGTGTTTTATTTAGTTAGTATAAATATTAGTTTGATGATTATTTCTAAGTCATACAACTATGTCCCAAGAGGAAGTATAATAATCTACACAAAATACTTAATAAATTTTTTTTCTCCTTCATTTTTCAAAGTCCAAAAAAAATATTTCACTTACCTTGGACTTAATATCTCTATGTAACACATACTTCTTATGAATATGATTTACTCCAAGGCACATTTGTGTGAACCAATTAAGTATCTGTAAGAAAAAAATTAACCAGTATTTACAGCAATGCAATAGCTGGTCCATGTTAACCCAAAAATTCAAAAGAATGATTTCTAGGCTTTAGGTAGACCAGAGTATTATATAATATAAACGCAGAACTAAGATTCAGTGTTGCCTGGTAAAATTAAATATATGTATGGTCCAAACAGCAATTTATTTTAATACAACTTCTACTATATTTTCCCACAATTCCTCCATCACTCTGTTACGCTGTGGTAGTTTGTGTGTTGTGGTGATACTGGAAGCTATGCCATCAGTATTTCAAATACCAGCATGGTGAGCCAGTTTCACCAGACCTTCTAGAATAAAATACATCAGCAAGAAGGAAGAAGCAGTCTACTTAAGAAAAATTAGCTACTAAAAACTGTTGGTCTACCGATAAGGGGAAGTGAGAGAAAAACAGCAATGAAGTTGTCAGCTATGTCCAACCACATTCTATAGACTCCTGTCAACCTGGATTGAGACCTGGTTGGCCAGCAGTATGGTGAGACCTGGGAACTCCTGGCCCCAGGGACAAGGACATTGCCACAGAGGACTAGAGCAGAAAGTGAAGCATTCAGCTGATACGAAGTGAGGGGAGATGCACAAGAATGCCCATACTTGCAGATAGTACCTACTTGATCTGACTTCAATGGCTGGATGATGAAAACCCGACTAGAAGAAGAAAGAAGAGGAAAAAAAGAGTAATCCGCTACACTTTGATGAACTTGACCTAACATAGTAGCTCAAAAGAGGGAACAAATCTTTACAGCAAGGATCATTCCCACCCCCTCGGTACACAGGGTTCACGGGGATGGGCAACTTAGATACTGGCTACCCAAAATGCAGGGGGGGGGGGAGGTACTAAAAGTCATGAAGTGACTAGCTTACAAGATTTCAAGAGGGATCCTAGTTTCAGAAGGTGCAGGGTAAGGTAGAATCTCCATTGAGTGGTTTCAAACCTATCTGGACAGGGCTGGTGAAAAGATATGGGAATAAAACTCTTGTGGTTCAATGGTGAATAATTGCTATCAGGACTGATTGTGAGTGTTGCAAATGTAAAGGTAGACATTTTGTAACAAAAGGAGTGAAGTGGTTGATCTTGCAGTCCAGGAACGGAGGACCCCGGGACCATCAAGGGAGAAGAGCAGAGTGTGGGACCCTATCCAAAGAAGCAGTGACCCCAGAGATGGAGGCAGAGATGATGATGTGGAGATGGAGCGGCTGGGGACTCTGGACTCAGGGAGGGAGAGGGGCTGTGTGCTGATGGGAGGCAGGCAGGCTTGCAGGCTTGCAGGTGTACCCTTTGGTTGTTTGAATGGTTATATATTCCTGAGTGCTTCAGTATACATCCAAAAAATACAGAGGGAATGGAAGCAAATGCTATTGAACGATGATGCATGGATGGGATTGTAATCATTTCAATGAAACAAAATACGATAGGATAAATATAAAGTTGATGTTCTCCCATGTAAAATATCACTCAATTCACAATAAAAACTTAAAAAAACAAACTGTATGTATAGCAGGAGAACATTTTCTGTTATAGTACCAAAAGATAAGCCTCTCAGGTTAGAAGGCACCAAAAAAACAAGTAGGAAGTGCTGCCTCCTCAAAGTAGAGTGAACCTTAATGATGTAGATGGAGCAAAGCTTTCATGACCTTCATTTTCTGACATGATATGACTCAAAATAAGAAACAGATAGTCACATACAATAATAATCAGACTGTGGAATGTACAAACTATGAACACAGGAAAACTGGAAGTCATAAAAGTCATCGATATCCTAGACACTGTTGTTATTGTTAAGTGCAATCAAGTCAGTTCTGACTCATAGCGACTCTGCATAGGGTTTCCAAGGAGTAGCTGGTGAGTTTGAGCTGCCAACCTTGCAGTTCAAACTGATCTTGCAGTCCAGTTATCCTGCAGTGCCATAACAGGACTCCATCACAAATATTAGTAAGCTGAAATGGACTGGTATTGGCAATTTTTAATCAGATGTTCTATTATTCCAAAAATAAATTGAAGAGGAATGGCATCAAATTCATCATCAAAAAGAACATTTCAAGATCTGTCTTAAAGTACAATGTTACCTATGATAGGACTCGTCTGTCAGTTTGTCATACTGTGGTGGCCTGTGAGTTGCTGTGACTCTGAAAGCTATGCCACTAGTATTTTAAATAATCAGCAGGATCACCCATGGTGGACAGGTTTCAGATGAGCTTCCAAAGGAAGACAGACTAGGAAGAAGGAATGACAAACTACTTCCAAATATTTAGTCACTGAAAACCTTACGAATAGCAGAGAAACACTGTCAGATATAGTGACGGAAAATGAGACCCTCAGGTTGGAAAGCACTCAAAATGTGACTGGGGAAGAGCAGCCTCCTCAAAGTAGAACTGACTGTGATGACGCAAATGGAGTAAAGCCCGTGGGAGAAAAGCCCATGGGACCTTCATGTGCTGATGGGGCACAACTCAAAATGAAGAGAAACAGCTATAAACATCCACTGAAAATCAGAACATGGAATGTACAAAGTATGAATCTGGGAAAATTGGAAGTTGTCAAAATGAAATGGAATGCATAAACATCAATATCTTAGGCATTAGTGGGTTGAAATGAACT
>NW_006409012.1:788238-794591 GCF_000296735.1 Chrysochloris asiatica | reverse complement strand
TATTTTCAATAACCTCATATGCATGCGAAAGCTGGATAGTGAATAAGGAAGACCGTAGAAGAATTGATGCTTTTGAATATGGTGTTGGAGGAGAATACTGAAAGTGACATGGGCTTCCAAAAGAATCAACAGATCCATTTTGGAAGAAGTGCAGGTAGAATGCTCCTTGGAGGCCAGGATGGCCAAACTTCGTCTCTCATACTTTGGACACATTGTCAGGAGGGACCAGTTGCTGGAAAAGGATATCATGTTTGGTAAGGTGGAGGGTCAGAGAAAAAGAGGAAGACCCTCAACGAGATGGACTGGCCAAGTGGCAGCATGGATGGACTCAAGCATGGCAACAGTAGTGAGCTTGGCCCAGGATCGGGCAGTGTTTCGTTCTACTTGTGCATAAGGTCGTTATGAGTCGGTACTGACTCGATGGCACCTAACAACAACACAAGGAAGAGCAACTAATATGACTATTATTCAAATTTATGCACCAACTACTAATGACAAAGATGAGGAAATTGAAGTTGGGTTTTTTTTTACCAACTTCTGCAGTCTGAAATTGATTAAATATGCTATTAAGATGTATTGATAATTTCTGGTGATTAGAATGAAAAAATTGGAAACAAAGAAAAAGGATCAACAATTAGAAAAATATATGGCCTTGGTCATAGAAATGACACAAAAAGCTGGATGATATGAAGAATATCATGGTATCAGAATTGGAAGCAGAATCATTAACTACCTGTGATATACAGATGACAAAACTCTGCAGCAAAAATGGCTCAAACAGATTGTGTGGATGGTAAGATACCAGGCAGTGTTTCCTTTTGTTGTCATGCAGGGTTTTGTTATCTGCATATGGAGTCCTGGTGTGTCACTGTGGGATAAAGCACTGGATCTCAGAGTTGGTTTGAACCGCAAGATCAGCAGTTCAAACTCACCAGCTGCTCCTTGGAAACCCTGTACAGGGTCATTAAGAGCCAGAACCTACTCAAGGGCACTTAACACTATGAGTTGGAACTGACTAAGCAGTACCTAATAACAACATACTTTTTTTTGTATTCAACCAAATAAAAGTATTCTTAAATGCATATATGAAAGTATGTGTGACATGAAACTGCTACAATTTTTTATTGTATAACAATTTTGGATTTTCATTTACTTTTTCAGAATACTCATATGTCAATACTAAAAGATTTTGTTATAATCTAAATTGTTACAATCTAAATGTTACTAAAAGATTTGTCAACAATCCTCTGATGTTAGTATTTTCTGTTTATAAAGCCCCACTCAGTCAGTAATATCCATAATTTCCAGGTATCTTAAGGGCCTACCATTAAGTGTACCAAACTTTTTTTTTTTTGCTACAGAAATTCATTCTTTTGAAACTGAGGTTGACCTCCTTCTCCAGAAATTCGTATTGTTAACAACACAACTTTAAATGAAGACTATATCGATAACACTTTCATAACATGTTATAACCTAAATCAAAGTAAGCCCCATTGAAACTGTTTATATTGATATTTTCCTTAGTCAATTCATTAAAATTTCTTAAAAATTAGCATGCAGTTTTCCATTAAAAATACACTAAGTTCAAAGTTTAAGTGACTATGTATAACAAGCTTTAGAAGGAAAATGATTGAGATAGGCATTCCAAGAAACAAAATACAAGGCTTCATTATTCGGATGCTCTAGTACTACAAATGAAAATCCTTCTGTCTGCTACGATTTCATTACCACAAAAAACAAAAATACTAAATACTTGCATATCTAGTATAAAATACAATGAGTAATACAATTTTGAAACTATTCTAGACGTGGACATTTTATTCCTTGATGTTTTATAACTCATTACTGATTTTACTTCCTAAAAGCTTTTCAGCCAGCAGTTGTTTCTAAAACAGTGTGCTAGAAAATTCACAAATACCAATGCTTTTATTTTAATTTATACAAATTATGTGGAAAAAGTAGCTTCTAAATTTTGAGGTAAATCAGTCCCTTACCGTATCTTCAGGAAATAGCTTCCCTTTTTGAAGTTTAATCTTTTGCATTAGGTCTCCTCCATCACAATATTCCATCACTATATACAGATGTCCATCAGCTAAAACACAAGTGACATGTTTTAGAAAAGCCAAAGTGGTCAGAAATTAAATTAAGTAATGCACATTTTGGGGGGGATTTCATATTTACCTTCAAATGAGTCTTTAAAGGCAACAATATTGGGGTGTTTCATTTTGGCTAACAAAACAGCCTCCTTCCTAGAATTCTGTATATCAGAGAAAGACTAGATAGAAATTTTAAATAGGTGTAAGTTAAACTTGCGTTTTAAAGTAGATAGCTTCACAATATCAAGTCTGTGTGATACTTCAATACTAGGTACAGTTTTATGCACTCCCCCTTGGCTCAACTTAAGTTTATAAAACATTTAGTGATATTCTGTAGAGTTGAACTGATCGCCTATTTTCTTGTTGTTGTCGTTGTTAAGTACCATGAAGTCAGTTCTGACTCATAGCTACACTACATAGGGTTTCCTATGCTGCAAATCTTTACAGAAGCAGAAAGCCTCATTTTTCTCCCACGAAACACCTGGTACTTTCAAACTGACCTTGAGGTTAGCAGCCCAACTCGTAACCACTGTGCTACCAGATAAAGAACAGAATAGTACTGTTAAGTTTTAACATCAGCCAAAGCATAATGTAAGGAGCCCTGGTGGTGCTGTGGGTTAGGCATTGGACAGCTAACCATCAGGTTGATGGTTCAAAGCCAAGTCTGTCGGCTCCCATAAAGATTTACAGTCTTAGAAAGCCTAGAGAGGGTTAGTATGAGTCTGAAATGACTCAATAGCAGTGAGGCTTTTTAAAATCATATGTGATTTGAACAGCCAATGTTCAATCAAATGCAGGTTTCTTTAAAAAAAAAAAAAAATCGAGGGATTTAGTATTCTGATAGTTCATATTAACAAACCACTAGCCCAGATGAAAAGGAATATATTGGTATATTACTGCATCAGGGATTGATAAAGATAATTCATTCAACAGTTCAAAAGCAAGTTTCCAAAAAGTGTTAATCCCCTTACTTATTCTATGGGGATGAAATCCTGAATGATTTACCTTATAATAAAAAAGTACCATTGATGATGTGCTAGCACAGGGTTACCAGCATCAAAACTAACTGGGAACACATTAAAATTGCAAATCCACAAGCCCATGCTAAATCTACTAAATCAGAAATTCTGGAGTGGGGCCTAGCAATCTGTGTTTTAACCAGCTCTCCTGGTAATGGTAACCAGCTCTCCTGGTAGTCAAATTTGACAACCACTATCATGTTTGGTAAGATGAAGACAAGCAACAATTGTGACCAGGCAGTGTTTCATTCTGTTGTGCATAGGGTTGCTGTGAGTTGGCACCTAACAACAACAACATCAAAGGTTCAAGAATATAGTGTGGGAAAAACACTTAGCATACTAAGACCTTTAATAAAATGTACTTTTTAAATGGATGAAAATATTAGTAAGCACCCTCCGTGTCATGGGTTCTTTCATTCAACAACTATGATCCGCCAGTTGTGGTCCAGTCAATTCCTCTTAAGGAATTCTCTCACCACTGTTCATCCAATTCACATTAGAAACCTGGGAGTCAAATTTGCAACTTTTCTACACTTGTTCTTCATAAATCTATCACCAAAAATCCTGTCAGTTATTTCTACATACTTAAAATTTTCTTCATACCCACGGCCACTGCATTATCCCATTTCCATCCTTATTTTCCTGTCTTTTCTATTGTAGGCACCTCTTAACTGGCCCCTATGCCTCCTCCCTGACCCTCCCGTATCTGGTCCAGTCTCTTCTCCTGTCAGAGAGTGATTTTTCTAATATATATATATATGTCACTCTCCTAGTTAAATCCCTTCAGAGACACCCCACATGACACAATGATCCCATTTGTGTCAGAGTAGAACTGTGCTCCACAGGGTATCCAATGGCTGTGATCTCTCTGGTGTAGAAATCAAGGCTTTTCTTCCTACGTGCTTGTGGGTAGATTTGAACCATTACCCTTCTGGTTAGCAACCAAGCACTTACCCATGTGCACAACCCAGAGACCTCTAACTATAAACCCACCACCCACTGCTGTGAAGTCAATTCTGACACATGGCACACAGGACAGAGTAGAACTGCTCCCTGGGGTTTCAAAGGCTATAAATCTTTATGGGAGCAAACAGTCTTACCTTTGTAAAGTGAAGTGACTGGTGGGTTTGAACCACTGATCTTGTGGTTAGTAGCCCGACATTTAACCTACTGTGCCACCAGGGCTCCTTTTTAACAGCTATAATAAATACTAATAAGCCACCACCTTCCTCGTCTTACAATGTAGATTCCATGCTAACAAGGGCTAGCATTTTAGTTCCTTGCTCTTCATTATATTTTCCAAGTTCCTTTTTTCACAAATACTGCATCTGATGCTTTCTGCAGATTTAAGACACCCATGAGTATTTGGATAATTTATATATTGTTATAAATTATGCTTATTGAAGTAAAATAAGCCATAATCACCAACTAAACATTGACTTTTTCTTCTCTTTGTTAATAACAACGCGCTGTAGGATCAGCACTGGACAGTAAACCATAAGGTTAAAGTTCAAACCTACGAGCTGCTCCTCAGAAACCCTATACAGGGTTGCTATGAATTGGAACCAACTCAATGGCACTTAACAATAACAACAACAATGGCTACATATGGAGTCCTGGATAAACACTAGACTGCTAACCGCAAGTCCAGCAGTTCAAACCTTATCAGCTGCTCCCCAGAAACCCTATATGGGTGGCTTTGAGTCAGAAACTACTGGAGAGCACTTAAAACAAAAACAGTGGCCACATAAAGTGCATCATGAACTTGAATGGCTAACAAATAAGCCAATTACACCTTCTGTATGTAAGAGAAATACCATGGTAAATCTAGAGGATTTGTTCTCCTAAACACATTGTATTCATACTTGCAACACTCATTTCTTTAGCAGTGACCTTGGGAAGCCGTATTTCCTTCAGGGCGTACATCCGATTACTGCCTTCCTGCTGAACCAAAAGGGCTCTGCCAAAGGAGCCTTCACCAAGCACTTGCAGAACTGTGTAGTCATCCATGCTGGGGCTCCCACACAGCCTGGCTTCATTCATGGAATCACCTCAGCACTCCCAGGCTGTATTCAAACACAGAACACTGAAGAATTCAATTTTTTTTCAGACAGCAAAATTAATTCAAACTCACTCTTATTTTCCTAGAAAGACAATGGCGCAATGGCAATTTACTCTTTATTCATGCAAAAGAAAAACCCACTACCATCCACAGCAACCCTATAGGACAGAGTAGAACTGTCCCATAGGGTTTTCAAGGCTATAAATTTTTATGGAAGGAGACTGCCCCATCATTCTCCCATAGAGCAGCTAGTGGATTCAAACTGTCAACTTTAGTTAGCTGCCAAGCGCTTCACCACAGCACCCCCTGGGTCCCTTAAGAGCTAGAAACTGAGCACTAATTCTATGCCAGATGTTAGACTCTTGAACAAATTTTCTCATGGTCGTTTCCACCATGGGCACTCCAATTCAATGGGGACCACAGACTCAACAAATGGGAGACTGGTGAGTTTTACAAAGAAGGGTTATATCATGCAGCAGCAGAAATGTTTGAGGAGTTAGGAAAATAATGTTTAAGCTGAAACCTGAAGGTTTAGGGAGCTGGCTAGGCAAACAGAAGGGAACGAGTGATCAAAGTAGAGGGAATCATATATTTGACTGCGAAAGTGACTGTGTCCATGGAATGGACTACTCAACCATAAAGTGAAATTAAGTCCTGCACATGCTACACACGGATGACCCTTGAAAACATGCTGAGTGAAGTCAGTCATTCACAGAAGAATAAATATTTTATGGTACCACTTACATGAAACATTTAGAACATGCAAGTAAAAAGAGACCAAATTTTATTAGTGTTTATCAGGGCAGGGAGTCCCTGGAAGGTGCAAACAATTAATATGCTTGACTGTTAACCAAAGGGTTGACAGGAAATTCAAGACCATCCAGAAGAAAGGCTTGGTGATTTACTTTGGCTACTGAAAATGCTATGAAGTACAGTTGTACTCTGACCCACATGGGGTCACTATGAATTAGCATTAACCTTGTCAGCAACTGTTTTTGTCACCAGGGTCCAGTGGGAGAGGAAAACAGAGTCACTGTTTAAGAAGTGTTGAGTATCAATTAATGGTGAAGGAAAATTTGGTAATGGATGCAGGTGATGATGGCACACTATGATTAATGTAATTGATGTCAATGAAATTGTACACGTAAAAAATGGAATTGACAAACTTTGATATAT
>NW_006409012.1:785538-787987 GCF_000296735.1 Chrysochloris asiatica | reverse complement strand
GGGTATGAAGAAAATTTTAAGTATGTAGAAATAACTGACAGGATTTTTGGTGATAGATTTATGAGGAACAAGTGTAGAAAGGATGCAAATTTGACTCCCAGGTTTCTAACGTAAACTGGATGAACAGTGGTGAGAGAATTCCTTAAGAGGGCTTGTTGTTGTAAAGTGCCTTTGTGTTGGTTCTGACTCTTAGTGACCCTCTATATGGTGTTCTAGGAGTGGCTGGTGAGTTTGCACCACCGGCCTTGGAAAGTATAATAGTTATTTTGTGAGTTTGATTTTTGTTCTGGGTGTGGAAGTGTGGTGGAGTAAGGCATTTGTTCAGTTAGAGGTGGCTGGGACTAAGAGATGTTAAATAGGCAGTTGACATCTTTGAATTTGGCTCCCCATCTATTATTTCCAGGATGAATAAGCTAGTTAGATTGTGTAATACATAAGATAAAATGAAGCTAAATTCCTAACACTATCCTAGCACAAAGGAGCCTAGTCTTATTGCTAAAAGCTTACAAAGATGACGCACTTATTTTTTATTGCAGAGGAAAACAATGGGATGAATTTGCTTGATTTTCAGATAACTTGCCTTTAGTGATTAAAAAAAAAAGATCACGCCACAAAAAATTTGTAAAGTACAGAAAGCATGCCAATCAAAGCAAAACTTCACTATAAATAAAGACCATGAAGTTTCCCCAGGGTTTAAAACGACTATCTGTACTCTTGTTTATCATAGCATTCACCCTAGAAATAACTTTTCCATATAACCAAATCAATTCAGAGTTGAGCTTTTCAGTGTACTTAGGCACCTGAAAGGAAAAGTCTTTTTTTTTTTTTCTATTGACCCAAATATTACATGATTAACAGACAAGGAACCAAAGTTTCCCATATTTCTCTTCCTTGGGGTCTTGATTCATTGTACAGAGAGTTAACTGGTAAGAACCACCACATATTTTTCTTAGCTGATAATCACATGTGTACCCTTCTGACCACTTGCCCTACACCCTAAAATCATAAAGAGACCTGCAAACACCCTTAATGTGGCATTAGTATGTAATCCCTATGTAATCCCGTTGCTTGCGTTGATTTAGGACTGGAATACCCAATGAGATAAAAGCTAAACTGTGCCCACACCGTGTGGGAGACCGCGTTTCCGGTTCACACTAGACTAAACCATCACTCTGGGAACCAGGATCCGCAAGCAAGGCCGGCGGGACCTCAGGGAGAGACCCGGACCCCACCTCGTAGCCTCAGCCTCTAGCCAGGGTCCAAGGGTTACGCTGGAGCTGTGAGCCGGTACCACTGGCGTTGGAGCGGCAGGGCAGGGCTGCCCGAACACCGGAGCTCATCTCGGTCTCGCTCGCACCCCAGAGCGACCACCTCGCTCACCCCAACAGGTCCCAACTCCTCGTGCCCTGGGGACAAGCGCTCACCCGCGTCGACTTCTCGGATCCAGGAACTCGCGCGTTTCCGGGGGGCGGGTCCTAGTGAGTTGTCTCTCTGGTTGGCAGCCAGGAACCTGCCTGCCTTTGGCGGGCGGCTATAAAGTTTGCAGTAGCCAACTTTCCGAGGGCATTGCTGCAAAACAAAGCCAATAACATTGAGTGAATTGGTCCCCAGTAACATGAGTTTGGTCTCCAGTTTAAGCTAACAATTTGTGTAGATAACATTTCATGGGCACAGCACAGAACTAACTGTGGGGACTTTGGGCAAGCACTATTGGCAAAATAATGCTTCCCCTCCCCGACTCCTGGTGTGGCGCTGTAGGATCAGCTCTGGAATGCCAATCACAAAGTCAGCTGTTCAAACCTATAAGCTGCTCCTTAGAAATAGGGTCATTATGGATCCGAACCTACTCGACAGCACTTAACAACAACAACCCTGAATAAAAGTCCCTGGGTGGTGAAAACAGTTTGTGTTGGATTGATAACCCAACAGCTGGCTGTTCCAACTCATCCAGTGGACCAAGATCTAGTGTCTGATTCTGTAAAGATTACAGCCAAGAAAACTCTAGAAAGAAGTTCTACACTTTAACACATGGGTCTCCATGAATCCAATCAACTCCACAGCAATTGGGTTTTTTATTTAGTTTTGTTTTAAGGTTAATTGAGAAGTCCCTTGGTGGCTCAGCTATTAAGTATTCAAATCTACCTACAGGCACCAAGAAAGAAAGACATTACTTAGGGAGAAGAACATTCCAAAATTTGAAGTGCTTTACCAACCTAAGGCATCACTGGGCTGCGGGTCAAATTCCATCTTCTTCCTGATGTGCTGTGGAGTTGGTTCCCACTCATAGTGACCCTGTACAGGGTTTCCCAGGCTGCATCTCTACACTGGAGAGCAAGTTTCAGTGTCTCATCTGACATCCATTTTGACCTTTTCCTTCTTTCTTGTCTTCTTAATGACTTTTTACTCTCTTCACATATGATGTTCTTGATGTCATCCCACAACTCTTCTG
>NW_006409012.1:777608-783218 GCF_000296735.1 Chrysochloris asiatica | reverse complement strand
AGAAAGCCTCATCTTTCTCCCGCGGAGCGGCTGGTAGTTTCGAACCGCTGACCTTAAGGTTCGCAGCCCGATTCGTAACCACTACGCTACAGAAGGTAAGTCAAAAGTATTACTATAAAATCACAGAAACCTTTATTAAGGAAAACTTTCAAAATGTGAAGCTATTATTTCTCAACAGATCCTCTATCTAGATCTCTATACTTCTGAAGGTGGTGTTTCCATGCGCTTACCCTTC
The DNA here is from genome assembly GCF_000296735.1 of Chrysochloris asiatica. Taxonomy (NCBI): domain Eukaryota; kingdom Metazoa; phylum Chordata; class Mammalia; order Afrosoricida; family Chrysochloridae; genus Chrysochloris; species Chrysochloris asiatica. The sequence goes on along the minus strand of NW_006409012.1, from coordinate 782,983 downwards.
CCCCCCAAATCCTGAACTCTTCCATTTGTTATCTCTCTCTCTTTTTTAAATTAACCTTTTGTTGTGAATTTGTTGTGAATGAATGTTTACAGAGCAATCATTAGTTAGATATTCAACAAATACTTTTTCATTACAATGGTTGCAATCACCTCCATGTATCAACACTTAAGAGTATCTACCTCTATTCACATTAATGATTGTATTCCTTCCCCCCCCCACTACTTTCATCTTTCCTCTGCTAAGCTCCCTCTTGTTGTATACTGTCTGCCTCATCACCCATGATAAAATGTGTCTAGAAAGATGAGGCTTTCTGCTCCCGTAAAGATTTACAGCCTCGGAAACCCTGTACAGGGTCGCTATGAGTCGGTTCTGACTCCACGGCACATAAACACCACCACCACCCTCTAGTCTATGGATAATTTTCCTTCCCCTTCTCTCTATGTGCCAGGAATGACCAATTGGAAAGGATTGGCATCAAATTCATCATCAAAAAGAACATTTCAAGACCTGTTTTGAAGTATAATGCTATCTGTGATTGGATAATGTCCATACACCTACAAGGAAGACCAGTTAAGACCGCTGTTATTCAGATTTATGTGCCAACCACTGAAGTCAATGATGATGAAATTGAAAAATCCCACCAACGTCTTCAATCTGAAATTTATTGAAAATGCAAATTAAGATGAGTGGTGATGATATTTTGGCTGATGATACAGAACTTTTCCATTGCCTCTTCCCACAGATGTAATCACTTGGATTTCTGTGTATGCCATCTGGTAGGGTTCATGTGTGTAGTCTTTAATGTTGTTTAAAGAAGGTGTTTCTAACGAATAAGTCACTGGTCTTGCACAATTTTATCATGCGATCTCCAGCATAGTTTTTATCACCAAGTCCATATTTTGCAACTACTGATCACTATTAAAATAACAAAATTCTCTTTAAATGTTCATTGAAAAAATTAATTTTATTCTTTCTGCAATATACTTTTAAAAACAAAGGTTCAATAAAATTAATTCCCTGTTGGACCGTTAACTGCAAGGTCAGAAGTTAAAATCCACCAGCCACTCGGTAGAAGAAAAATGAGACTTTCTGCTCCTGTAAAGATTTACAGCCTCAGAAATTCTATGCAGGGTCATTATGAGTTGAAACTGACTTAACAGCACACAAAAACAAAAGCAAAATGTAAAATCTATAGAATATGCTACCAAAAAATTTATAAAAACACTGTCATCTACTTAGTACCAACTCATGTTGTTCATAAATGCTTTGGGTTGGTTCTGACTCATAGCAACCATGCATAAAGTTTCTGAGGCTGTAAATCTTTGTGGGAGCAGAAAGCCTCATCTTTCTCCTGCAGAGTGGCTGGTGGGCTCGAACCATCAATCTTGCAGTTAGCAGTCCAATGCTGATCCCACAGAGAGGAAAAAATAAACCAACCAAAAATTTAACCAAGTTTACTCAATTTGATAGTCTTATTTCTTTGGTTTTGTTAGAAATGAATTCCGATGTCACATAAAAGACACTCGGTGAGGCTAAATTATCTTGGCAAAGCAAAATTTACTCCTGCAAGAGGGTGTGTGCATATAGCCATACATACAGGAAGAGGCCACTGAGTGGGCAGTCCATTTGGGTTTTTAATCCCTAACGTGAGTCTTAAGGCTGTGTCTCACCCCATTGGCTAGGGCTTTGACCACACAATCTTTTCCCTTACCCAGTTGGCTAGTTCAAATTTCTAAGGCGCACATTCCTATTTTAGGAAAGGAAAAAGAAAGATCATAAAGTCTTTACTCACTTCAGGAAGTAGTCAAAGAAAAAGAGAGCGATCATAAAGTCTTTACTTCAGAAAATAAAGAAAAGAAGAAAGGTTACCCAAATACAAGAAACAGGATTATAATAAATATGTATATTTTTCCCACAGTTTACTATTTATTACTTTTACCTGTTAAATAAAAGTGATTTTTATTTGCTTGTTTTTAAAACATTGCATTGCAGTTAATTACTAAATATGGGCCTCCATTCTGTGATGCATTGTAAATCCTAGCTTCAGTGCCTGTGCTTATGGTCCCATTTTGGAGCAAGTTGTTTGTTATGGTAATAAGGCAGGATTCAAGTGGGATGTGTCTTGAGTCGCACCTTATTAGAAGGTGTGACTCAGATTACCATCTTTAGTTTCCTTAGGGGTGTGCTCTGCAAATTAACCTTCATCTTTCATATTTGTGTTAAAACAAGAACTAACTACCTGTTTTAAGCTGTTCCCTTGTTAGCAAATGGCCAGCTTTCTGCTTAATTAAGAAAAGCAGGAGGCTGGGGTTGCAGAATTGGCTGGAACCCGATCTGGCCCGCCTAACATGCTCACTAATAACCACATGTACTCAGCCAGACCTTCTGATGTCATGAGGCAGAAAAGTAATGCCCTGGACATGGGTAAACGCTACCTTTGTGGCCCCCCTTTCTGACTGGTTCTTGTGCTGTCATCCTGATGAGAATCAGATGCCATTTATCCACTGCCATCAAGTTGACTCCAACTAACAGCAACCCTACAGAAGGTTTCTGAGACTGTCGGTCTTGATGGAAGCAGAGACTGCCTCATCTTTCTCCTGTGGATCTGCTGGTGGGTTTGAACTGCCAGCCTTATGGTTAGCAGCCCAATGCTGATCCCACAGCACCCCCTGAGCTCCTTAATCAGATTCCAGTTACCACCCTAAAAGACCCTTGGCCCAGGACTTAGGGAGCCATCTTTGTAACACGAGTTCCAGCACGCCCCTTCTTCTTTCACTTTTGGATTTGTAGCTGCACTGAGCAGCGTTGGCAGAACTCACTCTCTTGATCTGGATCCTGCCTGCATCTGGTTTGCCTCCATCTGACCTCAGTCTTGAGACTTAAGCCAGTGGCCTATCGCCTGACCTGATGCACAAGCTTCTGTAGTCATGTGGGTCAGCAGCCTGATTTAGTGTGAGTGAGGAGAATCCTCCAGACTGATATCTTAACTGCAGAGTTGGGACTTGCCAGTCTCCACAACCACGTGAGTCATTTCTTTAACAGTTAGTGAATTCTGTGAAACATTGCAGTAAACTTCAGAACCTTGGAATGAAAGTGAGAAGACTGAGGGGAGGAGTGATTATGAAGTGTTAAAGCATTTTAGAAAAGTCTGACATCTGAGCCATCTTTAACCTCCAGCTCAAAGAGACCAGGCTTGTGATGATCCTTCTAAAAGAAATTATTTTTATGAATATAAGCTCCCTAAGAGGCAATGGAGCTCTGGTAGCATAGTGGTTACAAGTTGGGCTACAAACCCTAAGGTCAGTCCCTCCATGGGAGAAAGATGAGGCTTTCTGCTCCCATAAAGATTTATAGCCTCAGAAACCCCGTTACAGGGTCGCTATGGGTCGGAACCGACTTGACAGTACTTAACAACAACAATAGGCAACGGAGTCCTGGTGTGGTGCTGCAAGTTAATGCTCTGGACTGCAAAGTTGGTTTGAGCCGCAAGGTCGGTGGTTCAAGCTGACCAGCTGCTTCTCAGAAACCCTATACAGGGTTGCTATGGGTCGGAAATCACTCGACAGCACTTAACAACAACAACAACAAAGAGGTAACAACTCTGTATTCTAAGTTTATGCTTACTTTTATGACCTCGATTAGAAAACCAAGCCACCTGGTTTTAGAATAAGCTAAAGGATACCTTTTAAGATCTTTAGTTAAATAACTCAAGTATTGTTTTCTGTGCTACCCAGAGAAGGGTTCATAAGACATTGTCCTGGGTTTCCACTGTTACTTGAAGAGGGGACTTTCACAATGTTCAGAACCCTTGATGTCCTGCAGATGGAAAAAGAGGATGTCCTCAAATTCCTTGCAGCAGGAATCCACTTAGGTGGCACCAACCTTAACTTCCAAATGGAATAGCATATCTACAAAAGGAAAAGTGATGGCATCTGCATCAGAAACCAGAAGAGGACCTGGGAGAAGCTTCTGTTGGTAGCTCAGGCTATTGTTGCCATGGAAACCCCAGCTGATGTCAGTGTCCTATCCTCCAGGAATACTGGTCATCAAGCTGTGTTGAAGTTTGCTGCTGACACTGGAGCCACTTCCGGTAGCCTCAGCTTTTGGTGGTTACTGATCCTAAGGGTTCACCACCAACCTCTCACAGAAGCATCTTATGTTAACTTGCCCACTATTGCCTTGTGCACACAGATTCTTCTCGGTGCCATTCCATGTAACTGCAAGGAAGCTCACTCAGTGGGTCTCATGTGGTGGATGCTAGCCCAGGAAGTTCTGTGCATGGGTGACATCATCCCCCAGGAGCACCTGTGGGAGGTCATGCCTGATCTCTATTTCTACATAGAACCAAAAGAGACTGAAAAGGAAGAGCCATCTGTTGAAAAGGCCATGACTGTGGAAGGATCTCAGGATGAATGGATTGCTCCATTTCCTGAATTCACTGCTGCTCAGCTTGAGGTCACAGACTGGTCTGAAGGCAGGCAGGTGCCCTCTATGCCCATTCAGCAGTTCCCTACTGAAGACTGGAGTGCCCAGCCTGTAACTGAAGACTGGTCCACTGCCCCCACTGCTGAGACCACTGAGTGGGTAGGAATAACCAGAGTGCTCTTAAGCTGTTCTTCTACAGTCTCTTAGAAAACAGAAATAAGTTTGACATAAAATAAACATCAATTACAAAAAAATCAATAAATAATAGCTCAAGTATTATTTCTTACTCACTTGTAATAGCTCCTGACATCTAAAAACTTCATAAAAAGCCACAGGAGAATTGTTTTGTTTTATAAAATAATAATAATATAAAAAGGTTTTATGTGTTAGATTATGAATTACAGAGGGAGGACATATTCCCAAGTCAAGAAGAGTGCCAAATTTTTCTTTAACTTACCTTCATATATCAATAATGTTCATCTAAAATTAGACAACCAGCACATAATAATATTTTATAATTTCATTATATAAGTTAGTAACTTGAATTCAACCTTATTTTTTTCTAAATTTAGCATCATCAACATCAATCATTTTAACTGAAGAATATATATTGTTTACCCATAGAGTCATTATTGAGCCCTGGTAGTATAGTACATTAAGTACTGGGCTGCAAGATCAGTGGTTCATACCCACCAGACACTACCTGGGAGAAAGATGAAACTGTCTGCCCCTGTAAAAGTTTTCAGTCTTGGAAACCCTAAGGAGGAGTTCTACTAACCTATAGGGTCACTATGAATTAGAATCAGCTCAATGGCAGTGGCATTGGGAATATAGAGTCTTAATTACTATTTAAATATTTAAGGATTTAATCATCTTAATATGTTCTTAGTATATACTGATTACTTAATATCATGTCTCAAAATAATTTAAAAATTCATCTTGTTGTTGTT
>NW_006409012.1:771559-772853 GCF_000296735.1 Chrysochloris asiatica | reverse complement strand
GCAGACCCCTGTCAGTAAAAACATGGAAAACTGGACAAAACAGATTCAAGGGACAGTCACAGAATTCTAAACTTCAGATAAAGCCATAAGTAAGTGGATCAAGTGCTTACCAGAAGTAAGATTTGGAACAGAAGCAAGAAAGGAGATGACTTCTGATTTGGGGCAGCCAACATGTCCTCCACAACCATTTTGAATGTGAGTGAGTGTAGAGGGACAAAGGAGCACTCCCATTGCAGAAACTTGCCAGTGATCTGCAGAGACAGAGGTGTATTTTCTTCCCTTTATCCTTCTTTTCTTTTGCTCTCCTTCTCATCTCCATTCTGGTGACTCTAGGGTACAAGTAGTCACCCTCAGGGAAGGTTCTGCGCTGCAAGCATAAGGTTCTGTACTGCATGGAAGGATTTACACCAGAGGATCTGCCCCATGTGGATCGATGAGCACAAAATCGAATGGAAAGACAATAGGAAAAGCCTGCACCAGGAGTCTCACAAGAAGAAACAGCTGAATGAACTTGAGGGGAGAGAAAAAAAACTTGTGTCAGATCACAGAGGCACAGCAGGAACATCGTGACATTTTTCAGGTGGCTTTGAAGGCAAGAGTCCATTAGGTGGCACTAAAGAATTACTTGTATTTTCCTGTGTGTGGTTTTGTTTTTTTTTTTCCTTTTCTTTTTTCTTTCCTTTTTCCAGTTTCATTGAGTCCCAATGTGGCACTGTAGAGTCAGCATTGGACTGCTAACCACAAGGTTGGTGGTCCAAACCCATCAGTCGCTCTTTGGAAACCCTATACAGGGTCACTGTAAGTCAGAACTGACAAACAATTGCCTTTCCATATTTTTTTTTCATGGGTTCTTAGACTTTCGACTTTCATTTTTAGTCTTTAATAACCTAGATCTAATCGTACATCATTTTCTATCTGTTATCTTTTCCAATATCCATTCTCTCCAGGTTTAATGTTAGGAAAATGATGTACGATTAGATTTATATTAACAAAAAGGGGTCCTGGTGTGGCACTGCAGGATAATGTGCTGGACTACAATGTCAGTTTGAACCACAGAATCAGGCATTCAAACTCACCAGCCACTCCTCGGAAACCCTATACAAGGTCGCTAAGACTCGGAACCAACTCAACTGCACTTAACAACAATTAACAAAAAGTTTATAATCCAAATGGAAAGGACCTTATTTAGCACTCCTTAGAGTCCTGGTGTGGCACTGTGGGCTAATGCACCAGACTGCAAATTCGTTTGAACTGCAAGGTCGGTGGTTCAAGCTCACCAGCTGCTCCTTGGAAA
>NW_006409012.1:765709-771121 GCF_000296735.1 Chrysochloris asiatica | reverse complement strand
GTTCTGCTGTGCATGGGGTCGCTATGAGTCTGTTCTGACTCGATGGCACCTGACAACAACAACAACATGGGTTGGAACAGACTCAACAGCACTTAACAACAACAACAACAGTCCTGGTGTGGCGCCGTGGGCTAATGGATCAGATTGCAAAGTCGTTTGTACTGCAAAGTCAGTGGCTCAAGCTCACCAGCTGTTCCTTGAAAACCCTATACAGGGTCACTATGGGTCAGAATCGACTCAATGGCCCTTAACAACAACAACAACTAGTGTGGTCCTATAGGATCAGCACTGAACTGCTAACTACAAGGCTGTAGTTCAAACCCACCAGCTGCTCCTTGGAAACTATATATAAGGTTGCTAGGGGTCCTGGTGTGGCGCTGTGAGTTAATGCGCCAGGCTGCAAAGTCAGTTTGAACTGCAAAGTTGGAGGTTCAAACTCACCAGCTGCTCCTCGGAAACCCTATACAGGGTCTCTATGGGTCAGAATTGACTCGATGGCACTTAACAACAACAACATGAGTCAGAACTGACTAAACGCACTTAACAGCAACAACACTAATGCGCTGCTAAACTTAAAGACATGAAACCTTGGATTCGTTTGCTCAATTGAAAAAAAGATAAACATATTTAGAACTGGCAGCCCCACTGAATAACTGAAACTAAAATTCAAGCACCATGCTCACTGAGGACGAGTCACCATGAGAGAAAGCTTCTAATCTACGGAGGAAACGAAACTGACGCCTGAGCAGATTTACATTCCCAAGATTCTGGACCAAGTCTTAACAGAAATCACTAACCTTTTCAACTTCATTTTCTCGGGTTTTTTTGTTATTGTATTTGCTACAAGTGGTCTATATCACATCATTTCTGCTGTATTTTAAGACAAATTATTTTTTAACATTCATCTCCTTTTAACAACTTCATTTCTATAACTAGAATGAGTAATGATACTTTGTTTTTCAAATTATGGTGTTTGATCAATTCGGATTAGTAAGAATCACCATTGATATTTTTACTATATGGTTTGTACTTATAATAATTTTTGTCATTATCAGCTTGTTGTATTATAATATTATCCCTTATTTTTACTTGTTACCTTATTTTAGCCCTTTGAGTGTTTTTGCCATTTTAATAATTACCAAATATTTATTCCATACAACTAATATTTTTGCAACTTGCATATTCATAATTTTTGCTTTTCGATTTTTAAGTTTCTCATCATATAGTTTTAGTATTATCCCATGCTTTATAGTTTTTCCCTGGAAATATAAATGCCTTGCTTTTAATAACCATTATGAAAATAATTATTTTTCAGTTAAATATCCATTACATTTAAAATACACCATTTTGTCATTTAGACATAAAGTTTAAATATATAATTCACTGCTATCCAGTCCGTTCTAGTATAGAGTGACCTTGTGTAGTCTCCAAGGCTATAAATCATTAGGGGAGCAGAAAGCCTCATTTTTCTCCCTTGTAGAAATTGGTGGGCTCAAACCTTGTGGTGGTTAACAGTCTAAGGTTAATTTATTCCTCTAATGTTTTCCTGACTTCTTCTAAAGTTTTCCCCGTGTTCTCCTTTCTCTCTTCAATCTTTCTCTCAATCCGTTGATGGTACCTAAATGTGACTCTTTTAAATTCTTATCTGGTAGTTCTAATACCATTTCTGGTATTATATTTTCTGACTCTGTATTTTGGTCACTTGTTTGAGGCACTCTGTCTTGTTTCTTTATGTAAACTGACATTGTCGGTTGTCTCTGAGATACTATGGTGTCCTTGTATTTCTATTTAATTGATGATTGTATGTTGCTATGTTCTCAGGCACTCACCACCTGTCTTCTGGTGGATGTGATAAAGATGGGAAGTTTCAACGAAGCTCTTTGTTCACTGTTTGCATAGCATAGTTCAGGGCAGGTTTACACACCTCCAGAAAAAAGGGTGGTAGTCCTGGCCCATGACCTTAAGCACAACTGAGGGTACAAGGAGGGGGTGTCACTGGCCACTGGGTTGGCAAAGGCAGCAACTGGACATGCCTCAGGCTACCAGGATGGGAAAAAGGAAGGACCACTCCCCCTTGCTGCCAGCCTTCAGCTGCATCCTGTACCTGTAGGCTGCTGCATCAACAACCTCTCCCAAAAGTTCAGGTTAGCTGCACTGATCTAAGCCAGCCCACAGTCAGACTGTTTTCCTTCTCAGTCACTCATCCTGTTCAATTTCCTTGTTCAGTCCACACTCAATTCACCTCTCTGTCTTGTGTTTGGAAGCTCAGGGCTTCAGTATCTATATCTGTTTTCACCTTGTCTCCCATGTCTTTGTTGCAGAAGGTCTGCTCAGTGCATCTGCCTACTCTGCCATGTTGCCCTAGTTGTCTCAACTTGACTTTTAAATGACCTGTTCATGAGAAACTATAGTACTTCCCTGAACTAGAAACTGTGCCCAAGTGTCTTGTTTCAACCTAACCAGTTAATTTAACTGAAGTAGACTTCTCCTACTTAAACTTTTTCCCTCTTCCTTAAGATGAGGAAGCACGGTGACTATGTAGGATAAGCACTGAACTGAGAATCACAGACTTGGCTGTCTGAGTCCACTAGCCTCTGTGTGAGAAAGATAAGGCTTTCTGCTCCTGCAAATATTTATAGCCTTAGAAATCCTATACAGGGTCCCTATGAGTCTGCACCAACTTGATGGCACTTAACAACAAAAGTTGCCAAAATGTTTGACAATTAGTGTAAAGACTGGGATAGGCATCTGTCTTAATTATGCAGTGCTACTATAACTCTGGTAGCGTAGTGGTTACGAATCGGGCTGCGAACCTTAAGGTCAGCGGTTCGAAACTACCAGCCGCTCCGCGGGAGAAAGATGAGGCTTTCTACTCCCGTAAAGATTTACACCCTCGGAAACCCTATACAGGGTCGCTATGGGTCGGAACCGACTCGATGGCACACAACAACAACAACAACAGCTATAACAGAAATACTACAAGTATTTAAGAAACAGAAATGTATTCCATTTGTTCTGGTTAAGTGTCATTGAATCAGTTCCAATTCATAGTGATCCTGTACAGAATTTGAACTACCAACCTAGTGGTTCAAGCAGTCTAGTATTTATCCTATAGTCCCATCAAAGCGTTGTCTCCATTGAAGACGGAAATTCAATTTCAGAGTGTCAGCTCTAGGGGAAGGCTGTCTCTGTCGTCTCTGCTGAAAGGTCTTTGGCTCGTTTCAGTATATGTAGGCCCAGCCTGACTCAGAGATCTCCATGGGTCTTGGCATCCATCTTCTCCTGCATCTAGGACCTTGACAGTTCAGGGACCCCAGGTCCTAAGGACACACTGCACTCCTGGTTCTTCTTCCTTGGTGGTCATAGGCCCCATTTTATGCTCACTTCTTTCTCCAGTTATCTAAGATAAAAGGTGCCACACCCCTAGGGAACTCCCTTAAATCCCATCAATCAAAGTTGTGATGGGGTTAAGGTTATTGAAGCCCACCCTCAATCCTCTTATTAACTAAATAAGGTATCATTGGAAATTAGCACATAACTGGAACATTACATCCTTACATAACTGTCAAATCACTGAAAATCATGAACCAGTTAATTTGACACGTATTTTGTGCGAGCAAAATTCAATTCATGACAGCATCTCTTCCTAATTACAAAATCTCCTAAGTAACTATAAGAGTTTCAAATATATCCCCAAAATTACTTAGCTGTAAAATTACACAGCATGATTCCTTTGAAAAAAATTTAGAACCAAATTAGATTCAGACAACTGTCAATTTGCAGTAATTTTCTAACAGAAAATTGGCTTGAACAAAGTAAAACCTACTTGACTTTATTACTGTTATAAAATATTTACTTAAAAAATTTGGCCTCAAAAAAAAAAAAAAAAAATTGACCTCACATCTTGTTGAAAGATCTCTAGTATAACAACTTGCTCCTTCCCTCTGGAGTTCCTTTATTTATGTCCTCGTAATAACAAAATTATTATTATGAAATGGAGTTGTTATGCAATCGAATCATCGGTGTCATTGAATCAATTCCCATTGTGATCCCATGCACAGCAGAACGAAATACTGCCCAGTCCTGTGCCATTCTCAAAATCGTTGTTAAGCTTGAACCTATTGCTACAGCCACTGTGCCAATCCATCTCCTTGGGGTTCTTTCTCTTTTTTGCTGACTCTCACCTTTACTAAGCATAATGTCCTTCTCCAAGGAATGGTCTTCACTCCTGATAATATGACCAAAGTATGAGAGACAAAGTTTCACCATCCTGGCTTATAAGGAGCATTCTGGTTGTACTTCTTCCAACACAGATTTGTTTATTCTTCTGGCAGTTTATGACACTTTGGATGTTCTTCTCCAATGCCATAACTCACATGCATCAATTCTTCGATGGTCTTCCTTATTCATTGTCCAACTTTCACATGCATATGAGACAACTGAAAATACCATTGTTTGGGTCACATGCACCTTAGTCCTCAAACTGATATCTAGTATTAGCAATGATATCCCTAGTTCCACGTCCTCTTCTGACTCCAGTTTGAATTTCTGGCAGTTCCTTGTCGATGTATTGTTGCAACCATTTTTTAATTATCTTCAGAAAAATTTTGCTTACATGTGATATCAATGATACATATTATATAATTTCCGCAATCCATTTGGAATGGGCACAAATATTGATCTCTTCCAATTGATTAGCCAGGTAGGTGTTTTCCAAATTTCCTGGCATAGAGGAGTGAGCATCTCCAGTGCTGCATCAGGTTGTTGAAAGATTTCAATTTGTATTCTGTCAATGTTTTGCCAATGCCTTCAGCACAGCTTAGACTTCTTCTTTGAGTACTATCAGTTCTTGATAATATGCCAAATCATGAAATGGTTGTGCATCAACCATTTAATTTGGGTACAGTAACTCTGTGTATACCTTCCATTGTCTTTGGATGCTTTATGCATCACTCAATATGTTGCCCATGGAATCCTTCAGTATTGCAAGTCAAGGTTTGAACTGTTCTTTCAGCTTGAGAAATGTGGAGCATGTTCTTCCCTTTTGGTTTTTTAATTCCACATCTTTGCATATTTCATTGTACTACTTCACTTTGGCTTTTGGAGCTGCCCTTTGAGAATTTCTGTTCAGCTGTTTAACTTCCTCATATTTTCCATTCTTTTTAGCATCACTATACTGGAGTCTTGGTGTAGCACTGAAGGATAATGCACTGGACTACAAGGTAGGCTTGAGCCGCAAGATCAGCAGTTCAAATCCACCAGCTACTCCTCAGAAACCCTATGCAGGGTCCCTATGAGCTGGAACCGACTCAACAGCACTTAACAACAACAGTGCTGGAGAGCAAGTTTCAGTTTCTTCTGACATTAACTTTGATCTTATCTTTCATCTTATTAATGACATTTTGCTTTCTT
>NW_006409012.1:742696-763672 GCF_000296735.1 Chrysochloris asiatica | reverse complement strand
AGGGGAGGGGAGAAAGGATGCAGAAGATACGAGCAGGAGAGCAGGGGAGTAAAGAATGAGCGGGACAGTAAAGAATGAGAGAAGTAGAGTATTAGAGTAGCCATAGAAATAATAATAATAAAGCATGTAATGAGAAGATTTTGAATTTATCATGACCCATGACTCCGTATACAGCCGACGCTGCATCCGCTTTTGGAAAAACCCTGGAATAAGTTTGCTGGGGCTGGCTCCTGGCAGTTCAAGCTAACTTTGCAGTCCAGTGCATTAACCCACAGCACCACACGGTGATTCCAAAAGCAGACAGCACCTGGTATTCCCATCCAAGTACTAAGCAGACCTGATCCTGTTTAGCTTCTGAGATCAGAAGAGATTGGGTGTGTTCAGCATGGTATGTGGCTGTAGACATCAGCTCAATAATGCCTAGGACAGGCATTATTTTTGTTTCATTTCATTTTTGACAACTTCCATTTTCCTAGATTCATACTTCATACAGTCCATGTTCTGATTATTGGTGGATATTTAGCTGTTTCTTCTCATTTCAAGTTGTGCTTCATCAGCAAGCAAAGGTCCCCAAAGCTTTGCTCCATTGATGTCATTATGGTCAACTCTACTTTGAGGAGGCAGCTCTTTCCGTCATATTTTGAGTGCCTTCCAACCTGAGGGGCTCATCTTCCGGCAATACATCAGACAATGTACCGCTGCTATTCATAAGGTTTTCCGTGGCTAACCATTCAGAAGTGTTCCACCTCTCTTTCCTGTCTTAGTTTGGACGCTCCACTGAAACTTACCCATCATGGGTGTCCCTGCTGGTATTTAAAATACTGGTGGCATAGCTTCCTGCGTTACAGCAACATGCAAGCTGCCGTAGTTCGACAAACTGACAGATCAGTGGTGAGAAGCAAAAAGCAGTTTAATTCGTGAACTTTGTCTGCTTTGAGCATTGTGCTCTTTAAAAGATTTATCTGTGATAAAAAAAAGACTAGGCATACTGGTCAGACAGGCAGGTAGAACCTAGAAACTATGGTCCTTGGTCACCCATCAGATCTGGAACTGAAATCAGTGTTGAGGCTCAATTTTCAGGGTAGGGGTGAGGGGAGTGGGAAGGAAGGGAACAACACTAGTGAGGTGTGCACAGAGAATGGTCAACCATTGGAGACAAAAGGGCATCAATTAGCTACGGGAGAAAATTCAGAATGGAGGGGAAAGAAGGAATGGAAACAAGAACCAGGGAGTAAGTGTTTTAGATTGGAAACAAAGATGAAACGAAGTGTATGATTTACTGAACGTAAAATTGATGATCTGCTCTGTATGGTGGTGGTGGTAGTATGCCCTGTAGTCCGTTCTAACTCACAGCCACCCTGTTCAGGGTTTCCGAAGCTGTAACTCTTACAAGAGCAGAAAGCCTCATCTTTCTCCTGAGGAACAGCTTGTGGTTAGCAGCCCAAGTAGTAATCCCATTTACTACCTGGGCTTCTCTGCTCATTCACAATAAAACGCTGGAAAAAAAGAAGTTCCTGTTGAGATATGCACCTAGGGAAAAAAAAGGGCATTCAGAGCAAGTTTGAAAATTGGGGGATGGGGGGAAGTACCTACGTGAGATAAAATTGGCACTGGTAACTCCAAGATTGGATGGGAAGCTTAGGGGCCAGTGAATTTAAGGTAATGGTGGTCAAACACATGGAAAACAATGAGAATGGTAGTACACCTTGGGAATATAACCAATGTCACGGAATTGTACATTTTTGTTGAAATGGTATATCTTTGGCTGTGCATACTTTCACTAAATTTTTTTTAAAAGAATCTGGACACAAACGATTACATACTTTATGGTTGCATTTATATGAAATTCTAGAAAAGGTAGGACTATAGTTGGAGTCTTGGTTTGGCACTGTGTGATAAGCACTTGACTGCTAACTGCAAGGTTGGTGGCTCAAACTCACCAGTTGTTCCTCGGATACCCATTTGGCTATGAGTCAGAATGGATTTAACTTAACAACAATTAAATAGTCACTTTGGGTCACAGACCAGGGAGGTCAACTGCAAAGGGACATAGGGAACTTTTTGGAGTAAAGGAAATGTTGTGTATTGTGGTGGTGATTACTTGGTTATTCTTGTCAAAATAGGTGTATTTTATTGTATGTAAATTATACCTAAAAAGAAAATATACTTTTACCTTTTAAAAAGTAAGGCTCCTCAGCAGGAAAAATCAAAAACAGTAACGGCAGTCTGACTGACTGCTACAAGAACAGGTAAGTTGTTCTCCTGGAAATCATCAAGGCACGTGGTCAGATCCCCTCAGGGCAAACCCCGTTCTAAGACTAAGACTCAAGGGGATTACATGAGCAGGCATGTGGTCTTGCTGCTGAATACGTTGGTCACCAGTAAGGGGAAGTGGGAGAAAAACAGCAATGAAGTTGTGAGCTAAGCCCGACCATGTTCAATAGACTCCTGTCAACCTGGGTTGAGACGGTTGGCCAGCAGGACGGTGACACAGGCACATGGTCACAGAGGACTAGAGCGGAGAGTGAAGTGTCCGTCTGGCAGATATGAAGTGAAGGGAGATGCACAAGAACACCCATATTTGCAGATAGTACCCATTTGACCTGGCTTCAGTGGCTGAATAACCAGACTTGACAGGAGGAAGAAGAGGAAAAAAAGAGTAATCCATTACAATTTGATGAACTTGACCTATGCTTGTGGATGTAGTAGGTCAAAAAAGGGAATGAATCTTTACAGCGAGGATCATTTCCCACCCCCTCGGTACACAGAGTTAACAGGGATGGGCAACTTAGACATTAGCTACCCAAAATGGGGGAGCTACGAAGGCACTAAGTGACTTGGCTTACAAGTTTTCAAGAGGGAGCCTAGTTCCGTAGGGTGCAGGGGGAAGATAGAATCTCCAATGAATGGTTTACAACCTGTCAGGACGAGACTGATGAAAGGAGATGGGGATAGGACTCTGTGGTACAATAGTGAGTAATTTCTATCAGGACTGATTGTGAGTGTTGCAAATGTTAAGGTAGACATTTTGTAACAAAAGGAGGGGAGTGGTTGACTTTGCAGTCCAGGAGCAGAGGTCTCTGGGACCATCAAGGGAAAAGAGCGGAGTGTGGAACCCTACCCAGAGAAGCAGTGAAGCCAGAGGTGGAGGCAAAGACAATGACGTGGAGAGATGGAGTGGCTGGGGACTTTGGACTCGGGGAGGGAGAAGGTCTGAGTGATGACAGCCAGGGGCCAGGCTTGTGGGATGTATGTACCCTTTGGCTGTTTGATACTGCATGCAAGGAATTGTAATCTTTGCAATGAAAAGAAATGATAGGATGAATGTAAAGCTGATGTTCTCCCATGTAAACTATCACATAATTCACAATAAAAACTTAAAAAAAAAAAAAAAAGGGTCGCTACCAAAAGAATAAAAACAGATTATATAACTACAACCACTGTAGAATATGGGATGAGATGGAGCTTTCAACTCCAAGTTAGCCACATAGAAATTAATGCATGAAGAGCCTTATGCTGATCCAGCCCTGAGCTGTTTTGAGTTTTCCAGACCAGGTGCCACAACTGAGTGCACCTACAGAGGATTTCATTATCTGCCTTCCCTCTGACCCAGTTGATGCTAAGTGGAGCAGACCCTCAGGGCTGACTTAGTGTCTTCCTTTTCATCACTGTTTCAAAAGAGCATGAAAGCTTCCCTTACACCATCTGTGATATCTCACCGATATATGGCTTCCAGAAAACTGTTAAGATCTAACTCACTTGATAGGTAAGACAGACTAATAAAATTAAGACAATCTTCTCTATTAACAAGGGCTAGAATTTGAGATGATCTCATCAGGAATTCATGAAAACTTTGAGATTCAAAGGTCATTACATCATATCAGTTTAGTACTTTGAAAATATTTCTTATATATCCATGCTGTCTAACCACGGAAGAAACCTGACTTCTACTCAGTTCCTAACTACTCATTTTACATCAAAACGCCATCTGCTGTAAAGCGAGAGCAATATCTGGAATTGTGTCCCATGCTTTTAATGTTTTCCAGCTCAAAACACCTTTTGAAGTTCACAGTATCAGTTATTGGTTGAATTACGCTCTCCATACCTCCCCTCAAAAATTAAAGTTCTAATCTCCAGACTTTTTTCATGCAACCTTATCTGTAAACAAGATTTTTGAAGATATATTAAGTGTCATTATAAGACACAGAGGGAAGACTGCCTTGTGATGATGGAAGCAGGATTTGGAGTCACACTTCCAAAAGTCAAGGAACACTTGAGGCTAGCAGAAGCTAGGAGACAAGACTTCTCCTAGAGCATTCAGAGAGTTTTGGCCCAGCCAACACCCTGAATTTTAGCTTCCAGAGCATGAAACAATGTATTTGTTGTTTTAAGCCCAGGTAGTGGCAGGATTCTTAACCAGGAGCAATTCTGCATGCCCCCCAGGACACTTTCAGTATCTTGAGCTGTTTTTGGTTGTCAAACTGGGAGCAGAGGGTACTGCTGGCTAAAGGTTGTTAAGTACTGTCGAGTCGGTTCTGACCCACAGTGACCCTGTATAGGGTTTCCGAAGAGCAGCTGGTGACTTTGAACTGCTCATTAACCCACAGTGCCACAGCAGGACTCCGGCTAATGGGTAGTGGCCAGGAATACTGCTATATACCCTACAGGCACAGATTAACCTTACTTCCCCTTAACAAGGAACTATAGGCCCCAAAATGTTAACAGCGCTGAGGTTGCCAAAGTCTGTACTAGATTATCATCTCCTCTTGGCCTTGTAATGCTGCCTAATGAAGTTTCAATCATTCCTTCACCTCTCATTTCAATGGACTATGCCTCCTACTTTAGTAACTGATTCCTATTATCACAACTATGGACTTTTGAGATTGGCTACAACTGCTTTACTCTGGCTTTCTCCCTTACTCCCTCCATTTATATTTATTTGTTCTTTGACTCAGTTCTTACCTCTAGTTCCTCAAAGGCTCCTGTTTCCCCCTAATTATGACTGTGAGGTAAAGAAGCTAGCTTTACCTCAATAATGTGGCCTCTGTCCTTGGTTCCAGAGAAATGACTTTGGAACAATTTGAGTGCCTTAAAACTTTAAGGCCACATTTGAGAATTTGTGCTGATGAGTTGGGGGCTGGTCAAACCAGAAACTACCCATCTAGGGTATTTCAAGTAGTCTCAAGAGGCATCATTTAGCCTACCATACAGAACTGGCTGACAAAACCCTTCTCATGGAGGTAGAGAGCTTCCTGGTTGACAAGAATGTCTGCTCTTGGAAGGGGAACACATCCTTTGGAACATGGAAGCTCCACATTGGAAACCCTCCCAAACTTGTGACTCTTTGTATACTTTTTGGTTCTAATAAATCTGTAGTTGTACGAATTAGTATACTTTGTGAATTCTGGGAGTGACTTCAGTGTACTGAACAGAGTAGGAGAAGGAGGAACAAGCAGGTCACAAAGTAAGGGTGTGGTGTGGACTCCTGAACTTGCAGTTGACACCTGAAAAGGTAGTGGGAAACCATCCTAAAGTTTGGGGCCAGGCCAGCATGTCAGAAGGTTGGGATATGGTGTGGACTTTCCAAACTTGCAGCTGGCATATACCTTTGTCACAGTCTGAAGGAGGGAATCCTTTTCACGTGTTAATTCTGATGGCTAGGTGTCCAGGCAGGTAGGGTTAGAGAGTCTCATGAGGTCAGCTGGTGAAGAGGATGAAAAAGTGGGAATGGGAAGACTGAATCACTGTCCACATTTTGGGGCTTTAATTTTAATTCATGCTCATTCTTACCAAACAGGTCTATTGGACTTCAAAGCACATGCACTGGATCACATTCTTGGAGAAGACAGTTTGGATCAAACACAGGTTTCATACTATTATCATCTAAAAATTGTTAGAACTCTTAGAAGAATGAGAAAAAGAAATGTTAGAATTAGGACCATTTAGAGTTTTCCCTTAGTTATGGGAAAACTCTTAATGTAATTTGCCCACCATAAGACAGTTTATCTCTTGAGTTTTCTTTCACTGAAGTATTTCAAGTTATGGAACATGGTCAAATGAACCACATAGCATAGATATTATAGCGGTAAGTGAGAATACACGCAAGATGGAAATTTATTTCAAAAAGTCAACTCTTGGATCACTTACGTACAGTATAAAAAACAGAGAACTTAAGTGTTTGTTATAGTGAAAAAAATTAAGTATGTTTTTAGATTAGATGGTCATTAAAAACAAAAAAAGAAATACACCATTAAGCATAGTTATTTGAGTGTCAAAAATCTTATGACAAATTTTACTACCATATATTTCAAAGGCAAGATTCAAACTGTTAAGTGCCATCAAGTCGATTCTGATTCACATAACCCAGTATAGGGGTTTTGAGGGAGTAAATCTTTGCAGGAGCAGAAAGTCTCATCTTTCTCCAGCAGAGCATCTGGTAAGATCAAACTGCTGACCTTATGCTTAACCCCTAGAGTCACCACACTCCCATGATTCAAATAAATTCACTGTAATTTAATTGCATCTTATAAAATATTTGTTGAAATAAATTTCATCAGAACATCATGATACATATATTTATTATATACAAACTAGGTGGACTGTTAAAAAGAATAAAAATGTTAATCACTAAAACATGAGAAAACAATAAATAGAACAGGATAGATGTTTACACAAATGGAATGAATGAACATAACACTAAGACAAAGTATGTTATCCTCAACCACAGTCATTACGTACATGGCTCTAAAACTATTTACAATAAAAAAAAAAACTTTTCTGAAACTGTAGAATTGCGTTTGTAGGCAATGTATACCATATAAATATTATCTTAGGTCTAATACAGAATGGTTTTATTGTGTTATTTATGTGTAGGAAGAAGAGAATTGTGTACTATTTATAAATGTCCAGTTTATGGGGACATGATTTATAGTGAAGTTTTAAGTCTTTCTATCATGTAGAAGAAACTATTAACGTATTAGTATTTTTTAAGTGCTACCTAAGCTAGAATGACCTTTACTAAATGGTATACTATTCTTTTCTTAGTTCCATTTTACTAAAATATACGAAATGAAACTATAAAAGTTAAGCTTTTAACATTTTAGTCAAGTGACATAAGGTACTAAAGAAAGAAACTCAGACTAGATTTAAGGTTACAATCTTCACTAGGTTTGGCACCTTGTCTTTCTAGTACTGAATACCTTGTTTCAGAAATACGGTATTGAGTCTGACTAGTCTTCTTGGTGACCTCAACTATAATCAGAAAGGAGGAGGCCAAGCGCCCACATATCACTAACATTGATGAAAAGTGACAGTGAAGAACCATAGGCAGTCCAAAGAACACAGAAGTCTGGGAACAACAATTTGGTGAAAACAAGCTAGTAAGTCTTATACAACTTACCATATATTACAATTGTTGACTTTCATACTGCTACAGAATCACCAAGGAAAGATTTAAAAAATCAGTATTCTATTTATGGGCAGGGAGGTATGTCATAAAGTTTAATAACATGTCTATATAAAAATCATAAATTTTAACCAAAACACTTCATTTTCCAATGATGTACCATTACTGTTGTTACATTTAATGACTTTTAATTTCTCTTTAATTTTGGACACCATAAAGGCAAAGTGAACAGCTAATATAAAGATGAAATGTATTGATACTTAAGGAATACAGTGAAGGACGGGACAAAGTTTTCCCATCTTCAAGAAAGACATGGTTTCTGTTGAGCTTGACAAAGGGGACTGGGATTCTGATACATAAAAGGCAACTCCTGCTGTAATGAGAAAATTAGTAAAGGAGCTCACTGCCACGAATACTTAACATACTCGGGTACTATGCCATTCCCAGACCTAAGAGAGATGCAATGTCAGAAAAAGGAAAATAAGAAACACTCCTGGAATAATAAAAACCCCTTTTGTTATTCAAACTTTATTTCTCCTCTGCTGTTTCGATTTCTGAGTACATAGGGCATAGTGCTGCATTAGGCCGGCATACAAAAGCATCAGTTTCACTTCCCAACTCTGTTAGCTGTTCTAGAGAAGACACACAAGGATAGTGGTCTTTTAACATATTTGGTAATTTAGAAGTCTTATCCTGCAGACGCCGTGAACGTCTCACTGGTGTTAGAAACTTCAGCTCTTTAAATATGGAATTTGTTTCTTCAAGCTGAATCTTCTTTTTTATACTGAAAAACAAACAAAAGACCCACAAAATTATTCCCAAAGTTTAAAAATGTGCGTGAACACTTTTGCATTGTACTTTTATGCTATTTGTCATACTATATTTGGTACATTACAACCATTGATGGATTGTTTTATAGAAAGGAAAAGGTATTGTAAGATCATGGTGGTGAGAAACTTTTCTCTACTTTCTAAACATCTGTAGAATAATAGGCTAACTGTTTAATCCAAACCTGTTGAAGTTAGCAATACATAATAAGAAGTTAGAGGAAAACAATGTGAAAGTTAGTTTACCTTTGCAAGTATGGCGTAGTAGAAACATTAAATTTAATCAAGCAACTCTCCCTGGTTTCTTTATTGGGAGTTTTAACATTATAGGTTGGATCTGTTGTTTTGTCCTCTTGCTCTTTTTCACAATCAAGAAACCCTACACTTCTACGATGTTTATTTTCCATTTTCTGCTTGTCTGGCTCAGGATCAACACCTGGGTTTTCAATGTTGATTTCGTGGACTTGTTTCTTGGTTATACAAGCATCCTCAGTATTTTCTCCTATACAGAACACATTCATTCATAAATTAAACTTTGGCCATACTTTAAGAATAAATTCAGAAGACATTTAAGTTAGTCACAGTTGACCAAACTTTCAAAACAAAAGAAACAAACTGCCATTGCTTAACTAATACCTTTCCTAAGCAGACACTGCTGCCAACTATTTAGAAGTATTTACTGAGTATCTCTTATACATCAGGTATTATTGATGCACCTGTTTATGAAGTCCTGGATAATGCACTGGACCACAAGGTCGGCTTGAACGGCAAGGTCAGCAGTTCAAACTTACCAGCGGCTTCTTGGAAACCCTATCTATATACAGGGTCCCTATGAGTGAGAATCGACTCGATGGCACTTAACAACAACAACATAGATACAAATATATGAATGAAATTGTAGGTATAAATATATGAATGAACATTTAAAAATAGTTCTGAATGAGACAAATACTGTGGTAGAAACAAAGGGCTATGGGAATGATAAAAAGGAGCAACAACTCTGCTGGAAGAATAGTGGATAGCTAGGGAAGGTTTTGCAAGTGACATTTTAGGCTGTGTCTTGAAAAATGAGTAGTTGAGTAGAACAAGATGATAGTGTTGTTCTGAAGCATAAAAATAAATGACTGATTAAGACAATACTAAAGATCCAGTGTGTTCAGAATTCATGATGATAAAGAGGAGGATGGGAGTGTGGGGAAGCAAGTGGTCAGATCAGATTGAAAAGCAGGGCTGGATTGTAAAAACCTTTATGCATCTATGTAAAGAGTTTGACAAAGTTATTAAATCATAACGGGATACTATTTCATACCTACTAGAATGGCTAATATCAAACAACAACAAAAACAAGTGTTAACAAAGATATGGAAGTTGAAGCCTTTATACATTGTTGGTAGAAATGTAAAACAATATAGACACTGTGGAAACGTATGGCAATTTCTCAAAAAGAATTTCATTTAAGCCAGAGCAACGTTTTGTTTTTCTATTCCCCTCCTTCTGGGGGTGGGGAAGGAATATGGGTGTATTCTTTAAATAGCCCAGGTAAGAGCTGTACGTGATATGCCTATGGGTAACAGGCATAGTGATGGACAGAAGCAGATGGATTTTAAACAATATTTAGGAAGTTAACCTAACAGGACTTTGAATGGTTGAAGAGTGAGGTGTTTTGTTGTTGTTAAGTGCCATTGAGTCGGTTCCAACCCATAGCGATCTTGCATAGAAAGATTTCTAAGGAGCAGCTGGTGACCTTGAACCACTGGCCTTGCAGTTCAAATGGATTTACAGTCTGGCACATTAACCCACAGCACCACACCAGGACTTCAAGTACTAGTCTATTAAGGAATTGTGGGGGTTTTTTTGGTTGTAGTTAAGTGCCTTTGAATCCATTCCAACTCAACACAAGCCTCTATAGGGTTTCCGAGGCTATAAATCTTTGTGGGAGCAAAAAGCCTCATCTTTCTTCCACAGAGGTGTTGGTGGACTCGAACCGCCAACCTTGTGGTTCACAGTCCAGTGTTTATCATATAGAGCAACCATGCTCCCATTAAGGAATCAAAAGCTAGAATAATTAAAGATCTAAATGTTTGTTTTATCATTTCCACATATATCTATAGCAAGTAAAAACTATGAGGAAAATGGCTCTTTTTCTTTTATACATTTTTGTTGTTATTGAGAACACACACAACAACAGAACATACACCAACTTAGCAATTTCTACATATAATTCAGAGACACTGATTTATAGTTTTTGAATAGTGCAACCATACCCATCCTCCTTTTCTGAGTTGTTCTTTCTTCATTAACATAAACTAACTGCCCCATATCTGCTATGTAATCTTTCAAGTTGCAGTTGTCAATTTTATATCATATGGTTTCTCTTTTTAACTTATATTTTTGGAGTGGAGTACAAGTAACGAGTTAGACTCCTGGTGTGGCGATATAGGATCAGCAATGGACTGCGAACCACGAGGTCAGTGGTTCAAACCCACCAGCTGTTTCTTGGAAACCCTAAAACAGGGTTTCTCTGAGTCAGAACCAACTTAATGGCACTTAAAAACAACAGGAGTATGAAGTTAGGGTTAGGACCATGATTATGTCTAGAGTATACCTAGGACTTCATAAAATGTTAGGTTAGGGGTTGAATGACAGTTATGTTCATTTTTATTTCCTTGAAATCTACTTGATTTCCTCTTTATTTAAAAGTTCTTTAGCTATATTGTTCTCTCTGTCAAGTTTATCATACTCTAGTGACTTGTGTGTTGCTCTGACGCTAGAAGCTATGCCACTGGAATTTTAAACACCAGCAGGGGCACCCATGGTGAACAGGTTTCAGTGGAGATTCCACACTAAGCCTGGCTAGTAAAAAGGAAAGGTGAACCACTTCTGAAAGACTAGTCATTGAAAATCTTATGAATTGTTGTGGAATGTTGCTTGATAAAGAGCTAGAAGACAAAGTACTATAATGAAATGTGCAAAGATCTAGAGTTAGTAAACCAAAAGGGAAGAACATGCTCAGCATTTCTCAAGTTGAAAGAACTGAAGAAAAAATTCAAGCCTTGAATTGTAATACTGAAGGATTCTATGGACACTGAACTGCTAATCATAGGATTAGCAGTTCAAATCCACCAGACATTCCTTGGAAACCCAATACAGGGTCACTATGGGTTGGAGCCAACTCAATGAGACTTAACAACAACAAAAGGCAAAAAGAATCCTGTTATGGCACCGCAGGATAAGAATTGGACTGCAAGGTTGGTTTGAACTGCAAGGTCAGTAGTTCTAACTCACCAGCCACTCCTTGGAGACCTTGTACAGGGTTCCTATGAGTCAGAATTGACTTGACGGCACTTATAACAATGGGTAAAATATTGAATGAAGCAGGAAGCATAAAAAAAAAAAAAAAAATGAAAGAAATATAGTCACTCTTCCAAAAGAATCACTCGATATTCAACCATTTCAAACGATAACATGTGATCAAGGAATAAGTCCAAGCAGCACTGAAGGCAATGGTAAAACACAGGTTCCAGGAATTGACGGACTACAAATTGAACTGTTTCCACAAAGTGATGCAGTGCTGGAGACACACATTAGTCTACACCAAGATATCTGGAAGGCACCTATTAGACCAATCAATTGGAAGAGATCTGTATTTGTGCTTATTCCAAAGAAAGGTGACCCAACGGAATGCGGAAACCATCAAACAATATCATTAATATTACATGCAAGTAAAATTTTGCTGAAGTTAATCAAAGAATGATTACAGCAAAACATCAGCAGGGAGCTACCAGCAATTCAAGTCTGATTAAGAAGAGGATGTGGAATGAGGGATTTCATTGCTAATGGTAGATGGATCTTGGATACCAGAAAGATGTTCACGTCTGCTTTACTGAATATACAGAGGCATTCAATTGTGTGGATCATGCAAATTATGGATAACATTGCAAAGAATGGACATTCCAAAACACATAATTGTGCTCATGAAGAACCTATACATAGACCAAGAGGCAACTGTTAGAACAGAACAAGGAGATACTGAATGATTTAACTTCAGGAAAGATTTCCACCAGGGCTATATCCTTTCATCATACTTATTCAGTCTGTGTGCCGAGCAAATAATCCAAGAAGAAGAACATGGCATCAGGATTTGATGAAGGCTCAATAACAACCTGTTATATACAGACGACACAAGCCTGCTTGCTGACAGTGAAGACAACTTGAAATACATATCAATGAAGATTGAAGAAAAGAGAATTGAACCTCAATGTAAAGGTTCATTGAAATGAAAATCCTCTCAATTGGACCAAAAAATAGCATGATAAGTGGAGAAAAGATTGAAGTTGTCAAAGACTTTATTTTGCTTGGATCCACAATTAATGCTCTTGGAAGCAGAATTCAAGAAGTCAAAGAAAGTTTTGCATTACACAAATCTGCTGCACAAGACCGCTTTAAAGAGTTCAAGTTGCAAAGCTGTCCGTTTGAGGGTTAAGGTGCGCCTGACCCAAACCATGGTATTTTCAATCACCTTATATGCATGTGAAAGCTGGACAGTGAATAGGAAAGACTACAGAAGAATTGATAAATTTGAATTATGGTGTTGACAAAGAATATTGAAAGTACAAAAAAATTTGTCTTGGAAGTACAGTCTGAATATTTAGAAGCCAAGATGGTGAGACTCTGTCTCTTGTTTTTTTTTTTTAAAGATGTAAAGTTTTATTTTGGTTGTAATAAATAGTTACATATAACATATCTAGCCCTACACCCTGTCCCACCCCATACAGTTTCCTGAGCATTCTCACTTCTTGTCCTCCTCCTTCTTGTCCTTCTTGCCATCCTTGGTGGCCTGGGAGGCTAGGGAGCCCATAGCATTTTGAACAGCCTCATTGTTGGGGTCCATGCCTGGAAGGTTCTCCAAGACGCTCTGAAGAAACTCAGGGTCCTGCATCACATCATAATCATCCTTCTCCTTGGCTGGTTCAGATGTGTCCATGGCTGAACTGGCATCAATGTCAGCAGATTCTGCCTGGCAAAACTCTGCTCCCTGCAGGGACATTTGCAAGGCATACGCAATCTGTTCTTCCTCAGTCATACTGCTTAGGTCAGGGAGTCCGGCGCGACCAAATTCCTGTTGGCTGATGGTCATTTTCAGCAGGGCATCATCTGAGTCTTCAGCCCCAGCTGTAGCAATTCTGGCTTCTGCAGCAGAGGTGGTAGCTGCCCACTGGGCCTCCTCTTCCTGCCTCTGTTGCTGCTCTTCTGTAGAAACATGAAGGGCCACGGCCAGCTCAGGATCAGCACTAGGATCTACTCCAAATTCAAAGTCACTGGCACCAAGACCCAGCATGGTGCCACCTTCACCAGCCAAAATTGGAGAACTGATGAGGGCATCAGCCAAGTCACCAGGTAAGAACCGGTTCCATCTTTGCCATTCAGTGTGTTGACAAAGGCAGTCAGCTTTTCTGTGTTCACCTCCTCTTCCCCAAAATTGGTAATGTCAACATTTATTTTCTCCTTCTGAGGCGTTTGGCCAGTTTCGCCAGATCCTTCTCGTTGTCTTCCACGGAGCTTCCCACAAAAGCAATGATGCACATCTTGTGATTCTTGCCCTGTTGGTGCTTCAGAGCCAGGTGGGCCAAGCAGATGCCAGTGCAGAAGGTGATCTTGCCCTTGGGTTGGACAGTGTGGAGCTTGGACAGGATGCGACCTGTGTCAGGGGTGAGTGTGGTCAGCACTTCACAGTCATTGGCTAACATGATGAGGCCCACATTGTTCTCGGGGTTGCTTCGCGTCTTGGAGTGACATACTATGTTGACAGCATCCTGCTGAGCCTGAGGTGGGTAGGCAGAAAGTCCCCATTCTGCATATACTCACTGTTATCCACATGGTTGGTAAAGTGGAGGGTCAATGAACAAGAGGAAGGCCCCAAATGAGATGAACTAACACAGTGGCAGCAACAATGGGCTCAAACAACAATTGTGAGGATGGTTCAGGGCCAGGCAGTGTTTCAGTCTGGTTTCTTATTTTCCTTTTTGTAGATTTGTTTTACTGTAAATATTTTTCTATCCGGGTTAAGTTCTGGGTGATATTGTCATGGATGTTAATCTCAGGTTATTGTCTGCTGTTATTGGTTCTCTGACCAAAGAACTCTTTTTAGTATTTTTGTAAGATTGGTCTGTTTTTAAAAAATTCTCTTAATTTCTGCTAAGCTGAAAATGTCTTCATATTTGGTTAAGAATTATGATTCTTATTTGACAACTTTTCTGAGTCTTACGTATGTTATCTCATTGTCTTTCGCCTGCATAATTTCTGTTGAGAAATCAGTGCTTTATCTTGCTAGTTTTCCTTTGTAGGTAACGTTTCATTTTTTCCCAAGCTCCTCTCAGGATTCTTTCCTTGTGTTTGGCATTGCAGAGTTTAATTAGTCTTGGTGAGTTTCTTCTAGGGTCCATCCTATTTGTAGTTTGTTCAATTTCTTGAATGTTTATTGTCTTGCCTTTCAGGATGTTAGGCAAGTTTTCTTCCAACAACTCTTAACTATTGTCTGTGTGTTTTGTTTTTGATGTTTCTCTCATACTTCAGACATACTGTCAGGAGGGACCAGTTTCTGGAGAAGGATATCATGTTTGGTAGGGTGGAGGGTCAGAGAAAAAGAGGAAGACCCCCAGGCGAGATGGATTGGCAAAGTGGCAGCATCAATGGCCTCAAGCATGGCAACAATAGTAAGGTTGGCCTAGGATCAGGCAGTTTCGTTCTGCTGTGCATAAGGTCGCTATGAGTCAGTACCAACTCAATGGCACCTAACAACAACAATAGATTCATTTCTACTTTTTTGCCCTTTCAGTGTATTATCTTTTCCTGAAGTCTTTAACTATTAATCTTCTGGCTTGCTAATTGCTGTTTTTGTATGATTTTCAATTTTTCATTTATTCTGTGTTTACCTTGATTTCATCTGCAGTTTTCTCAATCATTCTTTCAAATCTATTGAAGGTACCCAAATATCACTCTTTAAATTCCTTTTCAGATAGTTCTGATATCATTTTTGGTATTATATTTTCTGACTCTGTTTTGGTAATTTGTTTGAGGCACTCAGTCTTGTTTCTTTGTGTAATCTGAAATTGTCTGCTGTCTCTGAGATATTATGGTGTCATAGTATTTATATTTACTTGATGTTTATATGTTGGTGTGTTCTCAAGCACTCATATCTATCTCCTGGTGGATGGGATAGAGACTGAAACGTGTATGCAGTTCTGTTTGTGTAGAACAGTTTAGGGTGGGTTCATAAGCCTCTAGATAGAGGGGCGGCATGCCTGTTGTCTGAACCCAGGAGACTCGGAAAAATAGGAGACTCGGAAAAATAGGAGAGCCATACTTCCCTTGTCACCAGCCTCTAGTGAGCGTCCTGTACCTTCGGTTCCTGTGTTTATAAATGGAGAACAGAACTTAAAATTATCAGACTTTGTAGAGCACAAAAGCTCAAGATGGCTGCACTGCTCCAGGCTGACAGCCTGCCTGCCTGTCTTCTTTCTTACCCCTCCTGTGCAGCTTCCTCTTTCTACTGACACTCAATCCATGTCTTCATCCTATCCCCTACAGCTCAGGGTTCCAAAATCACCATCTGTATCGGTTTCACTTGGCCTCCTATTTCCTGGTTGCAGAGGGTCAGCTTGGCACATCTTGCCCCACCACATAGAAAAAGTTTTAAAGAGTACAATGCTCCAGCAGGCAATCTTTACTCGTTTCACATTTTGGGGGTTTTGATTAGATTTCAGGCAATATTTTTGCCTTTAGGTTTAAAGATTATCTCAGGACAACAGATTCAGGGATTCATCCAACCTCTATGGCTCTATAAATTCTGATAATTTTAAGTTCTGTTCTCTATTTATAAACTAAGTGTGTTATGTATTTTTGTTTGTTTTTGTTATGTTATGCTTTGATCAGCATGATTCTATAAAATCTTTGATCAAAATGCTCAGTAATGGTAGCCTGACATCATCCAATTCTGCTGGCCTCACAGCAAAGGATGTATTTATTCACGGAAGCAATTAACCACACATTCCATATGATATTTCTATTCCTGGCTCTCATTACGCAGTTGCTCAGGCAAATAGAAATCAATTGTTGCAGTCACCTGAAAGTTTTTAAGATTCCAGGCACTACACAATAAACTTGCTAAGTATAACAGAAGCACTAAGCACTGGGATGTCCCAAGACACCATTACCCTAAAACTCTAAATCAAGTAGCCAAATCCCATGTTTCTGATTGAACATAAGTAGCCTTACCTCAGCCACTACTCGCTCTGCTGTGAGTATATCTATCACAGAAGTTTAAAAAAGTTGCTCTTCTTGTGAAATTCTTATTTCCACTTCTCTTTTTAGCACTTGAGAAAGAAGATTAGGTTATTTGTAACCTTTGTTCTTTTATTTGTGGCAACTAGTCTTCCTGGTTTTCCTCTGTCTCTTTGAAAATTACTTCTCAAATTCCTTTATTAAATATTATAAGTAAGATCAGAGCAATTACATGTTCTCCTGGGGCACATTAACAGCCATGACAAATGGAAATACTCTGTTCAGTGAAACATACTAGCAAACATACAACATCTAAATAAGCAGCTAAACATACAAGCATCACTTCCTCACACACAGATAATCCATTAGAATATTATCTACAGCTTTTAAACCAAAAACATACATAACACACTTAGTTTATAAATTTAGTATGACCTTGAATTTTATTTTAAATTTATTTTGTGTACATATAGGAGCTCTGGTAGCATAGTGGTTACGAATCAGGCTGTGAACCTTAAGGTCAGCGGTTCGAAACTACCAGCCGCTCCGCGGGAGAAAGATGAGGCTTTCTACTCCCGTAAAGATTTACACCCTTGGAAACCCTGTACAGGGTCGCTATGGGTCGGAACCGACTCGATGGCACTTAACAACAACAACTTAAAAAAAGGAATACTTGTAAATATACTGTATAAATCAATTTGGTAACATCAATCAAAAGCTATAAAGAATTGAAACTGACTCCTGTTAACATTAATCAAAGCAAAATAACCAGATACAAGCAAAGATGTATATAACTAACTATTGCTATGTTCCATTGAGTCAATTCTGACTCATAGCAACCCTATCTATATTAGAGTAAAACTACCCATAGGGTTTCCCTAGGCTGTAATCTTTAGGGGGGAGTCCTGGTTTGGTGCTATAGGATAAGTACTAGCCTACTAACTGCAAGGTCTGTGGTTCAAACCCACCAGTTGATCTTTGGTAAGCCATAAGGCCGTTATCTTTAAAGAAGCAGATTCACTTTTCTTCTGAAGAGCTACTGGTGGGTTCAAACAGCTGACCTTTCAGTTAGCAATTAAGCATTTAACCATTATACTACAAGGGTTCCTCAGTGTGTAGTATTTGCTGACTGACTGATAATATAGTATTACAGTAAAAACTAAGAAATAATTCTAACAAGGAAACTATATCTTAATTATAGTGATTTCTTTCCCTATTTAGTAAGCCACTATTAACAATGCCTAAAGTTCAATTAATTATGAGCCATAGATGGTAATACCTGCTTTATATATATTTACTCATTCAATGTCCCCAACAATCTTGAGAAAGACATTAACATTATCTAGGGTTTACAAAAAATAGGGGGGCTAAATCTCTTGCCAAAGGTGTAATTGGCAAAGCCTACATCTGATTCTAAGGAGCCCTGATGGTGCAATGGTTAAGTGCTTGACTGTTAATCAAAAGGCTGGCAGTTTGAACCCACCGCTACCCTGGGGAAAAAGATATGGTGGCCAGCTTCCATAAACGGTAAGCCAAACCTTCCGCCACTGAGTCAATCCTGACTCAAAGTGATGCTAAACAGGGCTTCCAAGACTTTAAAGCTTTATGGGAGCAAACAGCCTTATGTTTCTCCTTGAAGTGACTGGTGGATTGAACTGCCAACCTTATAGTTTAGTAGCCCAATGCTTAATTCACAGAGCCACCAAGTCTATTTGGAAAAACTATGGTGTGGTAGTTTTTTTTTTATATCTTATTCCAGAAAACGTTTAAATTTTATGCAGCTAACTAATAAATTTTGTACCTCATCTATATCTAATAACCACAGTAAATTAGAGAATTCTTGTGGCACTGCGAGTTAATGTGCTGGACTGCAAGGTCAGTTTGAATTTTAATGTCAGCAGTTCAAACTCACTGGCTGCTGTACAGGATCAATATGAGTTGGAAGTGACTTGATGGCAATTAACAACAACAACAGACAGACTAGGACAAAGGAAAGACACACAAATTCTGAGTGTTCAGTCACTGAAAACCTCATGAATAGCAGCAGAACACTGTCAGATAGAGTGCCAGAAGATGAGACCCTCAGGTTGGAAGGAATTCAAAATCCAACTGAGGAAGAGGTGCATTCTCAAACTCGAGTTAACAATTAATGACATTAATGGAATAAAGCTTTCAGGGCCTTCATTTGCTGATAGGAGGGCACAACTTAAAATGAGGAAAAACAGCTGCAAACACGCATTGATAATTGGAACATGGTATGTACAAATTGGAACATTGAATGTATGAAGTATAATATAGGAAAATTGACTATTCAAAGGCTTTCAACTGTGTAGATCATGACAAACTATGGGTAACATTGTGAAGGATGGGTATTCCGGGACACTTAATTGTACTCATGAGGAAACTTTACATAGACACAGACCTAGACAAAGGCGGTTGTTGGAACAGAAAAAGGGAGAATTGAATGGCTTAAAATCAGGAAAGGTGTGTGCCAGGATTGTATATGTAGTCAGTCTGTATGCTGAGCAAATAATCCAAGAAGCTGGGTTATATGAAGAGCTTGAATTCAAGATTGAAGAAAGACTCATTAATGTGATGTGCAAATGATACAACCTTGCTTTAGCTGAAAGCCAGTAAGTTTTAAAATATTTAGTGATGAAGATCAAAGCATACAACTTTCAGAATGAATTAGACTCCAAACATAAATAAAAAATCCATACAACTGGCATCCTGATAAATGGAGAAAAGATTGAAGTTGTCAAAGACATCATTTTTCTTGGATCAACATTCATGATAAGAAATCAAATGACACATTACATTAGGCAAATCTGCAAAAGAGCTCTTTTGAAAGTGTTGTAGAAGAAAGACACCAAAACCAAGCCATGGTATTTTCAATTGCCTGAATATATGTGAAAATTGGGCAACGAATAAGGAAGACCATAGACAAATCAATGCATTTGAATTTGATGATGGAGAATATGAAAAGTACCGTGGACTGCCAGAAGAACAACAAATCTGTGTTGAAAGAAGTACAGCCAGAATGCTCCTTAGAAGCCAGAATGGGGAGACTTTGCCTCTCATACTTAGGACATGTTATCAGAAGGGACAAATCATGCTTGATAAAGTGGAGGGTCAGTGACAAAGAGGAAGACCCTCAAGTAGATAAGATCTATACAGTGGCAATTCAGTGGGCTCAACTGTAAAAACAGCTGTTAAGATGGTGCAGAACTGGGCAGTGTTTCATTCTTTGATGCACAGGGTCAATATGAGTTGGAACCGACTCAACGGCACCTAACAACATCACAGTCATTCTGCCCCACATTTTAAGACATGAAATTAAGGTTTAGAGATGTAGAGTAACTTTCACAGACAATGACAAATTCAGGTTTAAACCACGTGTCCTAATTTTAAAAATTCTTTAAACTACATAAATCCACTATATCACAAAGGTGGGTAAACAGAAGTACGAGGGAAACAGCAATGTACATATTTTTTAAATTAAAAAATAAAAAAGGAATTCAATAAAATCACATTCACTTGAAAGAAATCAAAGAAACTACCTTACCCAAATTAACTTTTTCTTGACTCTTCATTGTTAGAATATCTGCAATTGCATGTCGCATCTCTTCAATAGGCTTAATTTTTTAAATAAACAAAGCAAACTCATAAGTTTCATATTTCTACACATTAACTAAGTTATCCATGTTGAAAATATTAAAATCATAGTGATTAAAATTTCACTTTTAAAAATAAGACAGTGGTTCTTGAACCATGATTCTCAGAACACATATTTTGCCATTACAACTGCAAAATGCTGTCTTTTGCAATATACAGGATGAAAATGAAGTTAAAGGATAGAATTTTATAAGTCAGAAATTTTCCTAATCATTTTCTTAATTCTTTGGTAACAATTACTACTTGAATGACTGGATAAAATAAAAACAAGTAGCAAATTACCATTCTTAAAGCCTAAAACCAAACCTATTACCATCAAATTGACGCGGACTCACAGTGACTGGAAAGGACAGAGCAGAATTGCTCATTGGCTTTCCAAGGCTGCAATCTATAAAAGCTAGCTGCTGTATCATTTTACTATGGAGTAGCTGGTGGGTTAGAGCCAATGATTTTAGTTAGCAGCTGAGCACTTTAACCACACTGTATCACCAAAAAACCCCACAAAAAAAGCAACCCACTGTCATCAAGTTGATTCCAACTCATAGCAAACCTATCTAGGGTTTCGGAGACTGTGAATCTTTACCAGAGCAGAAAACCTCAGCTTCCTGTTGATGAGTGGCCGGTAGGTTTGAACTGCTGACCTTGCAGTTAGCCTACTCTCTTACCCACAATGCCACCAGGGCTCTTTAAATGACCAATTGAAATATCTAATAACTTAAATAGTAAGTTTAATATTAAGTTTAATGTCCTCTTTTCTCTACATTTAGGTTGATGGTTACATTTTTTGTT
>NW_006409012.1:732956-740879 GCF_000296735.1 Chrysochloris asiatica | reverse complement strand
GTCTTCTTAATGACTTTTTGCTCTCTTCATGTATGATATGCTTGATGTCATCCTACAATTCTTCTGGTCTTCGGTCTTTAGTGTTTAATTCATCAAATCTGTTCTTCAGATGATCTCTAAATTCAGGAGGGATAAATTCAAATTTTTTGTTTTAGGTGCTCTTAAATGCATCTCTGAATAGCTTATAATTGACAAGCCCAACATATTTCATTCATTCAAAAATTTAAGTGCCGATTATCTGACACACATTTATAAGCATTACTATGCTCCTCTGAGCTATCATGACTGCTACTGCAATATATACGAGATCTATCAAAAGGCAAATCTGGAGCATAGTCTTAATTCTCCAACTTTATCCTGAACTTCTCACCCATTCTTGCTTTCAATATTATTGGCTAACTTTGATCCCTGTTTTCTAATTTCTGCTTTGGTATTACATCTTTGTCTTTATACTACTGCTTTTTATTTCCTTTATAGATTCAATATATTAGAGATTTGACATGTCTTCAATTATTCTTGTCAATAATAATTATCCTTCAGTCTCTGGTAGCGTAGTGGTTACGAATCAGGCTGCGAACCTTAAGGTCAGCGGTTCGAAACTACCAGCCGCTCTTTGGGAGAAAGATGAGGCTTTCTACTCCCGTAAGGATTTATACTCTCGGAAACCCTGTACAGGGTCGCTATGGGTCGGAACCGACTCAACGGCACTTAACAACAACAACAACAACATAGCATTTTAAGGAGTCCTGGTATGGCGCTATAGAATAAAAGCACTGGACCACAGTGTCGGTTTGAACTGCAAGGTCGGAATTCAAAGCCACCAGTTGCTCCTCAGAAACCCTACATAGAGTAACTGAGTCAGAACAGACTCACTAGCACTGAACAACAATGTAGCATTTTATGAGGAACACAGTGGCTCCATTAAATAAGCATTAGAGTATGAACCGAAAGGTCTGCAGTTTGAGCACACCAGCTGCCTGTGGGAGAAAGATACAGCTTTCTGCTCTGGCAAAGACTTAAAGCACTGGAAACCCAATACAGGGTCACCAGGAGTCAAAACTGATTCAATGGCACTTAACAATAACATTTTATGTATAATAAGGTAGTCGTTCAGAGAATATATGCTATTTGAGTTTCACTTTAGATGAAAGGTCAAATTAGTTGGCTTTGCTTAAACCACAGTGAATGAATACCTTTCTTAAGGAAAAGTTAAAAGGAATAAGTGAAAAAAGCCTCCATGCACAAGAAAGAATGCATTTTCGAGAAACTATTTTAAAAAGAAAATACATTTTGGGGAACATCTGCCCCAAAACAAGCAAACAAAGAATCAACCAGACAAAAATCTCAGTACACAATTTATTCCGTACCAAGGGGTTTTTTGCATTACTGTGATGGGAGTAAAATGAGAAAAAACAATTTATGATTACTTTCTATATATGTGCACAAGCATACCATGTGTTAAAGTGAGTGCAAGGTTCAAGTATACTCTTAAAGTAAAGGAAAGTTTGCACATACGTCATCACTTGATGACATTAAAATCTTTAAGTGTTTGTTTTACATTCAGCAAGTACAATTTTAATATTAAGAACTGAGTTTCCAAGTACATTTCCTAATTAAGAAATGAATGCACAGGATGACACATTGCCCTGAAACATTTCACCTAAGTTTATTAAGTTTACATTACAGTTTATATTCATTTTCTAAGGTTTGACTATCCCTAGTAATAAGAGAGTTTTAGAAGGCTGAGAAATAGCTTTCCATTTCTCATACATATATAACCACAATCTTTCCAAGTTACATTGTGATGTGTCCCAAAAAACAACTGAATCATTTATCCTGTATTATAGACGAGTAAGTTTTCATCTCACCTGTGCCCCTGCCAGGATGGCCTTTTCATAGATGGCAATAATATTTTCAATAGGACTTGTGATTGGTTCAAGACGTGCAAGACACACCCAATACTTAACAAGTTTTGTAGCATCTGGAATATTTTTAATCATGTCATTCAGTGTGGCCAATATTTCCTCTTTTGGGCATCCCTAAAAGAACAAGAAATACTGTTTACTTTTTAGCCTACAGATTGTGAACAACTAATGATTAAGCATACTATAATCAAGATCAATGATACAGAAAAAGTTGATATAAAAATATTCATAAGCGGAGAGAGGTGTTGAATAGTTCCTCGGAGAGTCCTTCTTTTACCAGCCCCTGGGATTGGGGTGTCTTCCTTCCCCATGGCAGGACACCTGGCTGCTGAGTTTGCCTTCTCGCCCCCACCAGGTGGTAGAGGTGAATGGCCTGGAGGGTTGGGGCCAGAGCCAGCTGGACTGACCCTCTGACCTGACTGAGCTTCCAAGGTACTCCCAGTAGGCCAGGGGTCGGACCGGGTAGTGAGATGTGGGGCATTCCCCTGTGCCCCTTGCAGTATGAGTTCTGTGCAGGTATGTCATACTGTGTGGACCTTAGGTTGGTGTAGGACTGCTGCCCAAGGAGTGCCCATAGACCCCTCAATCTGAGGGTGAGGCGGGGGCTAGGATTGAGAGCAACTCTGAGGGTGCCTCCACGGAGCCCCGAGCTGCCCCACCTGGTGCCGGAAAGCTGGACACAGAGATGGAAGAAAACCATGAGGAGTCCCAGGACATCAAAACAAGACAAAGACCTCGAACAGTTTGCTAAGCTGTTAAAACAAAAGAGGAACACCCTGGGGTATACCCAGGCCGATGTGGGGCTCACCCTGGGGGGTCTTTGGGAAGGTGTTCAGCCAAACAACTATCTGCCGATTTGAGGCTCTTCAGCTCAGCTTCAAAAATATGTGTAAGCTGAGGCCCCATTACAAAAGGAGGGGATAACAACAAAAAGCTCCAGGAGACATGCTAAATGTAGACCCTTCTTTAGCAGGCACGAAAGAGAAAGCGGACAAGCATTGAGAACCGAATGAGAGGTAGTCTGGAGAACCTGTACCTGCAGTGCCCCAAACCTTCACTGCAGCAGATCAGCCACATCGCCAGCAGCTTGGGGGAGAAGGACGTGGTCCGAGTGTGGTTCTGTAACCGGCGTCAGAAAAGCCAACGATCCAGCAGTGACTACTCCCACCGAGAGGATATTGAGGCTGCTGTGTCTCCTTTCCCAGGGAACACAGTATTGTTTCCTCTGGTACCAGGGGCCCCACTTTGGTACCCCAGGATCTGGAGGTCTTCACTTTACTACTCTGTGCTCCTCAGTCCCTTTCTCTGAGGGGGACGCCTTCCCCTCTGTCCAGATCATTCCTCTGGGTTCTCCCACGCATTCAAACTGAGATTCCTGTCCTTTCCAGGAACAGGTGGCAGAGGAAAGGGGAGATGCTGAGGAGACAGGACCCTGGGCTTTGTACCAGAGCTTTTGGGGTTAAGTTCTTCCTCCACTAAAGGAAGGAAGGAACTGGGAACACAAAGGGTGGGGGTAACAGGTTCAAGAGAAGGTGAAATTCATTGATGCTCTTCATTTTAATACCCACATCACTCATCATTTTGTTCTTAAATAACGAAACCTGGGAGACAGTAAAGAAAAAAAAAAGTAAAAATATTCAGAAGCTAAAAGGATACGGGTCTTAACCTAAGCCTGGACAATGGAGAGCTCTTGCTAAGGGTGACTCAGTAGAGAGAAATTTCAAGGCAAAATAAAATGTGAAATTTACTAGAATCAAGAATGCTGGATCCCAGGGGCAGGGCTTGATGGCAGATAAGGTAGAGGTGCAGTGAAGTTAGCCATCAGCAATACCTCAGAATAACATGTGAAGAGGGATCAGAGCAGAGCTCCAAAATTCTGAACTACACATCTAGTGATATTTTAAAAGTTTGAAGGTTTATAGCTAGTGGAACTTGTAGTGGGTGTAAGAAATTGCGTATTTTTAATCTACCGGGCTCAGTGACCTGCAGCCAACAACTTGGGCGAAACCAAACAGTAAGACCAAGTGGATGAACAGACCAACCACGGA
Organism: Chrysochloris asiatica; assembly: GCF_000296735.1. Classification (NCBI taxonomy): domain Eukaryota; kingdom Metazoa; phylum Chordata; class Mammalia; order Afrosoricida; family Chrysochloridae; genus Chrysochloris; species Chrysochloris asiatica. The sequence continues at coordinate 736,906 of NW_006409012.1, read as the reverse complement.
AACCTCAACACAAAGGTAGACAATACACTCTGTCCATTTTGCTTTGTTCTGATTTTTGTTTTTCTTTTTGGTATCTGTCCGTGGGCCCCCACTGTTTCCAGACCTCTATTTTGAAGCTATGGACAATACGGTGAATTATGAGTATACTCGAACACTTGATTGTGTTCATGAGAAATCTGTACATGGACCAAGAGGCAGTTGTTCAAACAGAACATGGTAACACTGGATGGTTTAAAAATAAGTAAGGTGTACGACAGGGTTGTATTCTTTCACCATACTTATTCAACCTGTATGCTGAGTAGATAATCAGAGAAGCTGGGTTATATGAAGAAAAGCGTGACATCAGGATTGGAGGAAGACTCATTAACAACCTGAGATATGCAGATGATACAACCTTGCTTGCTGAAAGTGAAGAGGGCTTACAATATTTACTGATGAAGATCAAAGACCATAGCATTTGGTATGAATTGCACCTCAATGTAAATTAAGAAAATAAAAATCCTCACCACTGGACCAACAAACAACATTTTTATCAATGGAGAAAAGACTGAAGTTGTCAAGGACTTCATTCTGCTTGGATCAACTATCAACACTCACAGAAGCAGCAGTCAAGAAATCAAATGACGTATTGCATTTGGTAAATCTGCTGCACAAGATCTTTTTAGAGTGTTGAAAAGCAAAGATGTCAGTTTGAGGACTAAGGTGCACCTGACCCAAGCCACGGTATTTTCAATAACCTCAAAGCTGGACAGTGAATAAGGACGACCGTAGAAGAATTGATGCTTTTGAGTTATGGTGTTGGAGGAGAATACTGAAAGTGCCATGGGCTGCCAAAAGCACAAACAGATCTGTGTTGGAAGAAATGCAGGCCAGAGAGCTGCTTGGAGACCAAGATGGCCAAACTTCATCTCTCATACTTCAGACATATTGTCAGGAGAGATCAGTTGCTGAAGAAGGATATCAAGTTTGGTAAGGTGGAAGGACAGAGAAAAAGAGGAAGATCCCCAGCAAGATGGATTGGCAAAGTGGCAGCATCAATGGGTTCAAGCGTGGCAACAATAGTGAGGTTGGTCCAGGATCGGGCAGTGTTTAGTTCTGCTATGCCTAAGGTCGCTATGAGTTGGCACCAACTTGATAGCACCTAACAACAATATTTTGGTGACTAGAGGGGTAACCTGAGTGAGTGGACACTGCCCAGCTGTTTTTTAATAGCGAAAAGGCCAGAACAAGGGGTGTGGAGAGGGTAAGAGAGCTTAAAAACAAAACAGGCTGAAAATTAAATTAAATCCTGAGGTACACAATAACAACCAACAGTGGGATCATGAACTTTATCAGGCAGCTTTGAAGGCAAGAAGTTGAACGAGGGCATTATAAGTCATACTCATATTAGGCTACAGATTGTTTTTTTGCTTCTCTCCCTTTTCTACAGTATACAATCTAGTTTTGTTTGTTGTTTTGTTATTTTTTTGCTGTTGCTGTTTTATGCTCCCCCTTTTACCTTTGGTGGACTCTTTCTCTCCCTATATTACCCAAGAAGAGACAACAACTGCTGCCATAAAGTCAAACTACAATCACACTCTATAAAACACCAAAATCCAATACCTGATCACATTTACCTTCAGGCAATCAGAAAGATAAAAAAATACCAAAACACACAACAATCAAGTATTAAGGCCACAGATAAACACTAAACATGTCCAAGAGGCAAAAGCAGATGACCATATCAGCACATGTCCAGAAATAAGATAAAAGGTATGAGACAAATGACCTAGAGGTTGACTTGGACTCCATTCTGGAAGGAGGGCAGGCCTTGGAAACGTCTGAGAAAGAATTCAGAAAAATGATTATAAAATGTTTCAAAGCACTTTATAATGGAGTTGAGAAAAATAAGGAAGAAGTCAGGAAAGCGCTACAAGAACAATCAAATAAAATAGATGCAGCATTGCAAACAATTCAAAACTTACAGAAAGAGGCCCAAATGATCAGTAATAGAATATTAGAACTAGACAATAAACTGAAAGGGCAAAGGAGTAGATTAGAAGAGATGGAAGGCACAACTAGTGAGCTGGAAGACAAATCTCTCATTACCACTAAGATAAAAGAGCAAACGCAATAAAGGATTATACAATCTGAAGAAGGTCTAAGATTCATGTTGGACAACATGAAGAGGAATAACTTTAAGAATTACTGGCATTCCACAATAAGAAGAATCATACAAGTCCACAGAGGAAATAGGTGAAGAACTGATGGATGAAATTTTCTCTAACATCCAGAAAAGTGAAAAGATAACCATTGAAGAAGCTCAACGAACCCCAGGAAGGATAGATGCCAAAAGAAAATCACAGAGACATATCATAATCAAGCTCTCCAAAATCAAAGATAAGGAGACACTCCGGAGAGCAGCTAGGGAAAACATAAGTGTTATATACAAAGGCAAGCAAGACAGATTAAGCTCGGATCTCTCAGCCATGCATGCAAGAAGGCAATGGGAAGACATATACAAAACCCTGAAAGAAAAAAATTGCCAACCAAGAATCCTTTACCCAGTAAAGCTATCAATCAAATACGACAGTGTAACCAAAACATTCTGGGATAAACAGAAGCTAAGGGATTTTGTCAAAGCCAACCCTGAGCTACAAAACATCCTAAAGGGAGTTCTGTGCACTGAGAACCAATAAGAACAGACAACAACCACAGACTGACATATGTGGCAACACCTCCCAGAACTAAATCAACAGATGGAAGAGTCGAGAACAGAACAAAGCTACAAGAATCTGGGAGGTCAGTCTATGATCAAAACAATTACAATGTAATTGTAAAGATGGTAAACACGTAGGAACAAAGATCCAGAAGGTGAGAAGCAGAGATCCAGATGGTGAGAAGGTCAGGTAGATTATAGGATAAAACAGACTGCACTATATGGAGGGAAAAGTTAATGGAATATAAGGTAACCTCAAAGAAAATTAACACTTCACAACATACCAAGAAAATGAAAATGCAAGAAGAATATGGAAATATTAAATCTATGAGGAAACTTACAAGAAAGAACACAAGAACTATGAACTCAGCAAAGGAAGACACATAGAACAAAGAAAGTAGCAACACCACAAAAAACCCCACCATAATGGCAGCAATTAATCCAACCTATTGGTAATTACACTGAATGTACACGGATTAAATGCACCAGTTAAGGGACGGAGCGTGGCAGAATGGATAAGAAAACTAGATCCTTCAATATGCTGTCTGCAAGAGACACACCTTACACACAGAGACAAAAACAGATTAAAAGTCAAAGGATGGAAAAAAATATACCAAGATAATTGCAATAAAAATGAACAGGAGTGACAGTACTAATCTCTGATAAAATAAACTTTAAGGCAAAAATGCGCATAATAGAAAAAGATGGACATTATCTCACGATTTAAGGGACAATTGGACAAGATGACATAACCATAATAAAGATCTTAGCTCCCAATGAGAAAGATCCAAAAATATATAAAAGCAAACTCTAATAGATTTGAAAAAGAAATTGAATCTACAGTTAATGTAGGCAATTTTAATACACTGCTTTCAAAAATGGATAGAATAACAAGAAAAAAACTTGACAAAGACACAGAAGAACTAAACAACACAATTAGCCAACTGGACCTCATAAATGTGTACAGAGCATTCAACCTAACAACAACACAATACACAATCTTTTCAGTGCATATGGAACATTCTCCAGAATAGACCATGTGTTAGGCCACAAAACAAATCACCATAAATTTACAAATATCACAATACTACAAAGCATTTTTTCAGACCACAATGCTATCAAAATAGAAATCATCGATAGGAAGATCAAGGAAATAAAGTCAAATAAATAGAAACTGAATAATACCCTGATGAAAAGCAACTGGGTACTATAAGAAATTAAATGTGAATACACAACGTTCCTAGAAACAAAT
>NW_006409012.1:728876-729531 GCF_000296735.1 Chrysochloris asiatica | reverse complement strand
ATACCTTATAATCCAACAATTCCTCTACTTGGTATTTACCCACAAGAAATACAAGCCATAACATGAGTGGATATATGCTATGCACACCAATGTTCATAGCAGCACTATTTACAATAGCAAAAAGATGGAGACAGCTAAGTGCCCATCAACAGAAGAATGGATAAACAAACTGTGGTACATACACACAATGGAATATTATGCTACTTTGAAGAACACCAAGGAAGCTGTAAAATTATCACATAACATGGATGAACCTTGAGGACATTATGTTGAGTGAAATTAGTCAGTCACAAAAGGAGAAATACTAAAGGAGAAATACTGCATTGGACCACTACTGTAAAAGACTAAGAAAAAGAACCCATACTAAAGGGGTGGGGAGGGGAATTCATTGCTGGGTACAGGGATGTGGGGTGTGGGGTGAGGGGAGGGAGGGAAAGGTGGAGCACAGGGTAGATGGGAAAATAATTAGGCAGGTTTGCACGGGCTAAGCGAGACAGAGGTAAATAATGATGTACGTACAACCTTGGAACAACCAGGCTCTGAGACACAGGGATTGAGACATGGTTGGAATCGGCAAAAGAGGGGAAATAATGTTAAGATGCATGGCTGGCTTTTGAATCTTGGTTTCCCTGGCATACCATTATAAAATAGACAC
>NW_006409012.1:705270-727404 GCF_000296735.1 Chrysochloris asiatica | reverse complement strand
AAAAAAAAAAAAAAAAAGATGAATCCTTGTTCAGTTGGAGTCGAGCTTCACACTACAGATGAGTGCCATAAAGTATACTACACTCTTTATACAGGCTTCAAGACTTTGCAAGAAACGTCTTCAAACGGCACACTCTTACTTCAACTTAGAACTGGAACGACACTTTCTAGATACAATACAATCTTTCCAGCACACAAAAATTTACATTGACAGATTTGAGGATCTGCAGAAGTTCCGTTGTGACCCATTTAACGTACACATAAAACTAGCCAAAAAAGAAAAAGGCACGTAATTGACTTAGATGATGTCACTTTCCTGAGTGTAAAATTTGGAAGACAGTTTGTACTGTGTTGGAAGATTTGTCTAAAATAATCAATGAAAGTGTGTATGCTGATTTTGAAAATCAACAGAAAAGAAAACCTGATTCAGATGGAAGAACTGCCAAAACTCTAAGGTCATTACAATTTTCAAACCCAGGAAAGCAAGCAGAATTTGCCCCAGAAATCAGTAAAAGAGAAAAAAGAAGGCTTAACAAAAACTGCACCAGCTAGTTCAGACTAGTGATACCAGCAAAGAGCAAGGTTTATGATAGCTGGGGTCTCGTGACATTCAATGGGATGGACCTCTGCCACTGCCTTGATGAAGAATGCTTAGGATGTTTCTGTGGGTGTCCTGCCTGGGGTTCTACTAAATGCAGGGCGGAGTGCCACTTTGACTGCAAGTGGTTATATGAGAGCAAACTGAGGTAAGAGGAAAAGTAACCCATAATAACCATGCAGGATAATTTGTGGTGTCAACTATGTGGTCCTTTATTTGAAAATCCTGTCATTCTAACACTATGCTATCATTCTAAACTTGACTGCCAAGTAACCAATTTGAAAGGCATTTCAAAGTGCATAACTGTGGCATCTGGGGTGCTTCCAGACACAATATTTTATTTAAATGTATATGGACAAGTCAACTGTAGGCCTGTCTGGGTCACTGTAAACAAGTAGAGCACAGGGTACGGGCAGTCTTTGTTTTGCACAGTTTCAGAATGCACAAATTTCAGTTTCCACACTTTGATTAAATAACTGGTTTCCTAACAACACTGTTCAAATTTCAATTACTATGGTTTATTAGGAGTCCTTGTGTGGCGCTGTGGGTTACTGCACTGGGCTGCAAAGTCATTTTGAAACATAAGGTCAGCGGTTCAAGCTTAACAGCTGCTCCTCAGAAACACTATACAGGGTCACTATGGGTCAGAACTAACTCAATGGCACTTAACAACAACAACTGTTTTCTAACTGAGTAATTGTATAAACTACAAAACTTCCCCATATCACCACATAAACACCACATAAACCTTGAGTAGTGATCAGTCACATCTCTTTCAAAATCTACCATGACTGGTCAATGCACATTAATTTATTTCATACACAGCAAAGCATGTAGTTGTGCTGTCTCCCTGTCACTCCTGTGACAGTTTGCAAACATAGATAACCGAAAGAGATGGTCAAGAAAGACGAAGATGTAGCAAAGAAATGAAAAGCTGTCACACTGGAAGTGAAAACTCAATCAAATATACGTAGGACTATAGACCATCCAGATCCTCAAGGACATGCAGGCAGATTTCAAGAGTCACACTCTAGATATGCAGCTAGGAGAACTGAGTGAAGACAAAGTTATCACACAAATAACAAAATGGTTATGATGAAATGGATAAATATGTTCCAAAGGAAATAATGCCAGTAAAATAAACTTAAGGAAACTCAGGGAGATATTTCACAACATTGGACGCACAAAGAATAAAATGTTGGAAGCTAATCCAAACTTGAAAGTATCAAAATCTTCCAAGGTGTATTAAAGATGCTCACTTAATATCCTAAGTTATTCAACAAAAAGAAAGCAAGCATGTTCACATTACTCTTGATTCATTTTTTTACAACAAAATAAACACTTTCATTCTCAGTGTTTCTAATGTTAGAATCTTTTGTTGTTGTTGTTGTTAAGTCCTATCAAGTCAATTCCAACTGAAAACGACCCTACATAGGGTTTCCAAGGGGCAGCTGGTGGGTTTGAACCGCCAACCTTACAGTTCAAACTGACTTTGTGGTTCAGTGCTTTATCTTACAGCATCCCACATCAGGACTCTATGTTAGAAATGATAGCATAATGAATAAACTATTATTTACTGTTTTTATTTTTCATTTCTTTATGTATTTATAACCAAGAATAAGAATTTTTAATATTTTGACACAAATGTATAAAGAGCACAGACAATCACAATTTACCCTATTGCTTGTTAGCTATTGCATTATATGGCCATTTTTGTATTCCTATAAGGCGCTCTGGTAACGTAGTGGTTATGAATCGGGCTGCGAACCACAAGGTCAGCAGTTTGGTACTACCAGCTGCTCCGTGGAGAAAGATGAAGCTTTCTGCTCCCGTAAAGATTTACAGCCTCGGAAACCCTGTTCAGGGTCGCTATGGGTCGGAACTGACTCAACGGCACTAACAACAACAACAATCCTACTGTGCAAAGCAAGCACTGCCTATAGCTGAGAGCAGTGCATTACTTCAGGAAAAACTGATTCTGATACAACTGAGCACTTGAGTTTTACACTGTTTTATAAATTATCTACGTATCTAGATTCTAATACACATAATTGCTTTTCTCCAACTTTTCAAATAAAAATGTGTTAATATTTAAAAAAATCATAAGAGCATTCATTATTATCACCCTCCTTATACCACACTTGTTTTGAAAGGCTAGAAAGTAGCCTACTAGTCATGAATACTGGTAGCAGAAAATACTAGTTAGTAAAAAATGACTAGCACTTTAATTGGTTTTAATGTTTATCCTCACATATTGTGGGATTCCATTTGTTAACTCATAATGTTGAAAAAAAAAAAAAACCACTTAGTGAACATGTTTGAATGAATGTCAATAAAAGCAAATGTCAGAGTTAAAAAGCAAATTATTATCTATTCCAAGCCTACTCTTAGCATCTTAGAGGAATACCCTATTTAAACTCAATGGCACTAGGCAGCCCTCTGATATACCTGTATGAACTCAGTTCACAACACAGTCAGTTAAAGGCTAAAACCCTTGCCATTGAGCAGTCCTACAGGGCAGAATACAATTGCCCCTTAATTTCTAAGGTTTTAATCTTTACAGAAGCAAATTGTCACATCTTTCACCACAGAGTGGGCTGGTAGGTTCTGAGCACCAAGCTTTTAGTTAGCAGATGAGTGCTTACACACTGTGCCATCAAGGCTGCTTCAGTTAAAGGCAAATGAGGAATAATCTCACAATTAGTGTTAAATCACCAAAGCATCCCTGACACAACGTGGTAAAAAAGATTACAATGTAATTTAATGAGATGTTTACAAAGAATCATTTGCAAACTAAAAAATACTATACAAATATGAACACACTATACCTCATTAATCAGGTTCAGGCAATCAGAAAATGTCTTGTTTACTTTTTCAGTAAATAATCTTTGTTCATCTTCTTCTGCCATGGTGGTCCAGAAGGACCTGACTGGGTTTCCATTTTGTTCACCTTCCGGCTCAGGCTGGGTAACTACTGAGCTAGGAAGCCTTTTCAGCACTCTCCCTTTACCAGCTTTCCACTCAGTCATATGAGCTCTACGGTTAGAAGACGGATATAAACATTACTATGATACTGATGACAGAGAAGTCAAATAAAGACAACGCTAAATAAATATTTCAAGTCTGCAGTACAATGAATTGCTTCATATGCCTCTTTTACTTATGTCATTGTACTTTCTCCCAGATGACTTTTTTCTAATGGGTCTGAGTAAGAGAAGGGGAAGATGCTGTTAACATTATATGGATCAGTTATGAGTGACTGTCAACTGGGTTAACTGTGATTATAAAAACTTGGAAATCAAATGATGGGCTTGGTCAATTTTGTCATCTTGCTGGGTATAAAATGAGCCATTCAGGTGATGTGAGTGGGTGGTGCACTCTTTTGCTTGATTAATAAAGCTACTGGGGGAATGCAGGGAGGTGCCCACCTCATCCGTGAGCAAGTAGCCTCTTGTCCTATAGGTCCTACCCTGGAACTGCCCGAGAAACTGCCAGAGTCCATTTGCCACGTGAGCAGTGCCCTTTGAACAACCTTCTCCTGACCAGCAGAAGGCTTCTTGGTTCATATGGCAGTTATATGGATGGATAACATTTGATGTGGAAAGCTGCTGCATTAGAACCAGCAGATGGAAAGATCCTAATTGAATAAGGTAAGAACTGGTCAGGCTCAATGGGCTGAAATGCACACAGATTTCCTAGCTGTAGCGGAAGAATTGAATAGTGGTGAGTGAGCCCATATGTGTGGATTTTTACTGATTCAAGGGTAGTGGCCAACAGCCTGGCCATGTGGTCAGGCAAATAGGCAGTAGAAAGCTGGACTGTTAAAAGGACACCTGTGTGGAGCAAGGACCAATGGAAAGCACTGAAAATTCCAAAGATGTAACATGCCGATGCCCATCAGAAGAACCCCATTCCTGGATCAGAGGCAACTGGAATTAGCAAGCAGACATCCTGGTATGCTCGCTTGAGGTGACAACTGGATTCATGAAATGAGCAGACATGGGGTTACTGTAGTAATGCATAGATGGGCTGAATCTAGACACATCCCTCTTATATCTTCTGAGGAACAAAATGCTAGTAAAATGCTGGAAAAACTGCTCTGTTTCCCTGCAAGAGAGACAGAGGTTGCAGATGGTTATGGGGAAGATTCCCCAGAGGGAAAAGCAAATGGATTATATTGGACCAATAACGTCAGTGGCACTAGGTGGTTACAAATGGGTTCACATAGGAATAGATTCTTACTCTGAACTGGGCTTTGCACATCCTGTAACAGATGCAGATGCCCAAAACACCAGTAAAAGGATTAAAAAAAAAGATACTGTACCAATCTGGGCCACCTAGTTATATTTCCTCAGATCAACACCCACAAGGTACAGTATTGGGCCAAGAAACATAATATTAAGTGGACATACCATGTTGCATACCACCCTTAGAGTAATGGTTTGATAAAGAATTGGAATGGACAACTGAAATGTTCATTATTTAAAAAGGAGGAGATAATGGCATGAAGGGCTGGCTTACGCGCCATCATGAGTGTGTGCTCACACTAAACACGAAGTGTGCAAAAGGAGGATCACCATTGGACAGATTTCTAGGTTTTGGGGGGGAATCTCATGATCATCAAATAGGAAGAGTCAGGAGGGGAGCATGTCTTCTGGGCCCTGAGATCCCTGCACATTGAACTTCATCGACCCAAGGAGACAGAGTCATGACATCAGCATTACAACCAAGAGCCAGGGCACAAGAGAAAGTAGTGGGCTTCCCAGCCAGGGAGCAAGTGAAGTTGAGTGACTTTGGGCAGGAGGCCTTCTTGCAGAGTAGAGTGCTTCTAGCCACTTAACTGGGGAGCTAGTTTGCTGATACACAGAGCTAGAGCCCAGTGCCTTCAGGCTGAGGCTTCTGGGGCAGTGATGTGCCCTGTGAGCATTAACCAGCATTCCTAAAAGAGCCTTATAACATTGTTGGAGCAGGGCAGAGGCCAGGTCAAAGGACCAAGGGCCAGAAGAGGCCATCCTGACTGGAAGAACTGTGTCCTGAACATTTCTGACCCTGCATGGTAACTTGTTAGCTTTTTAAATAAACCTCCTAACTGTAAGCATGATGTCTGAGTTCTGTGTGGCCATTGCAACAAATGACTGAACCCAGCTGAGTAGAGAATGCTGGGGGGAGTGGGGGAGAGGGGAGTGGGGGAGGGGGGGTGGTGGCTGGTTGATGTCCGAATTGGTAGAGAAAGTAGCATGGTGGAGGCATGTCTGACCTCAGCCTCACAGGAATCAGCCTGAAGTTGACTCTCCTCCCTCCTAATGAAGTTAGAGATCAGACAATGCTACCAAATCTTTTTCATAAGGTCTTTTAAGTGGTTTCACACTAGTGGCATGTGTATATAAGACAATTAATAAAACACACCCAAACACAGTAACTTTTAAGTCCTACTACAGATCCACAATATACATTTACTTATATTTGTCTGCATATGACAGAGTGCACAAGAAAATTCTAATATATTCTAGGAAATTACAAAACAAATTCACAAGCACTATCATTGAAAGGAGCTCTGGAAGCGTAGTGGTTACGAATCAGACTGCTAACCTCATGGTCAGTAGTTCGAAACCACCAGCTGTTCTGCAATAGAAAGATGAGGCTTTCTGCTCCCATAAAGATTTACAGCCTCAGAAACCCTGTGCAGGGTCGCTATGAGTCAGAACCGACTCCAAGGCACATAACTGTATCATTGAAAAGTAAGGTAGTAAAATGAAGAAAATTACATATACTCACGTTCTTTGTTCTGCAGTTTCTTTGGGATGAGCAGATTTATTACTGACATTTGTCTTTGCTACTATAGTATGTCTTCGTTGGTTGGTGGTTTTTGACTTTTCTATCAATTTGATATTAGAAGATGAGGCCAGCCTGGTTCCATTTTCGGATGCTATGCTTTTTGATTGTGTCTCACTTCTTTTTATGTCCTGAGAAGAACTGGTTTTGACAGTAGGTGAATCCGTTTTTAACTGAACTAATTCTTTTCTATGAGGCCCTTTCCGAACTGTAACATTGGCAGAGGCTCTGATGATGCTTTGTTTCTGCTTGTCTTGGCCACTATCATGGTGGCTTCTAATAGGAGGTCGCACAAGTTTGTTCTGAGATGCAGTGCTTCTAATTTTAGTGATGGTTGTCACATCTGAGGCTCTGTTACCTTTCACTGGTACACTGCTCATGGTCAGAGGCTGAGGTTTGCTGGCATTAGGCACATTAGTTGAAAGTTTCTTGTTTGCTGTAGAACTCTCATCTTTGACTTGTAAAGGTTTTCTGAATGAATTAATCTTTGACTCAACAACTTTCCCACGATAAAATCCAAGCACAGGTTTCTTGGGCACCTTAACATCTTGCTTTGGTTTTTCTATAAGCATTAATTTTTCTTTATAATTTTTTTTAAGATGAAATGTCTGATTAAGTTGAATTTGGGGATCATCTTTAATTAGTACAAATGACAGAGCTTGATTACGCATATCAAGTGTTAGAGTTGAATTGGTTAATTCACTAGAATTTAAAGGAATATAATTTTTTTCCATCATGTTATTTTTCTTCCATGTAGGTCTACTGGCATTTTCTTTATCAGCAGCCTAAAGGAATTAAGAGAAATCAGTATTTAAAAACTTATTTCACAAAGATTTTAAGAAAGTGAAAAGGGAGGGGAGGAGTAATGTTTATAAGTACTATGTCCCTATCTTAAGGAGCTCTGGTAGTGTAGTGGTTATGGAGTCAGGCTGTTAACCTCAAGGTCAGCAGTTTGAAACTACCAGCGGGAGAAAGATGAGGCTTTCTGCTCCTGTAAACATTTACAGCCTCGGAAACACTATGAAGGGTCCCTATGATTCAGAACCCACTCCAAGGCACATAACCACCACCATGCCCATATCTTACCATTTGTGTTTGATGTTTCAGAATGTTCGTCCCTTCTTAGACCTGGTCCTCGGGTGGCATCACTCTCTCGTCTCTGCTCCTTAAAAACATAAAAATTTTTCTCAGTACCAAATATGCCTATTTAAAGGAAATTAACAGTTAACTCCATAGTTTTAAATTTTACATTCAGACAAAAACTGAGCTGACATTTGTTAGTCTTAAGGAATATATATATATATATTTAATGTTTTATTGTGAATTATGTGACTTTACCAGGAGAACATTAGCTTTACATTCATCCTATCGTATATTACCTCATTGCCATGGTTACAATCCCCTCCATGCATCATCAACCAACCAAAGAGTACACCCCGCAAGCCTGCCCCTCGGTCATCAGCACATAGTCCCTCCTGCTCTCTGGGTCCAGAGTCCCCAGCCACTCCATCTCTCCACATCATCGTCTCTGCCTTCATCTCTGGCGTCACCACCTCTCTCTGGGTAGGGTCCCGTACTCTGCTCCTCTCCCCTGATGGTCCCAGGAACCTCCACTCCCAGACTGCAAAGTCAACCCCTCCTGTCCCTTTGCTACAAAATGTCTACCTTGACATTTCCAACCCTCACAGTCAGTCTTAATAGCAATTATTCACTATTGTACCATTAAGCAATATTTTTATTACCATGTGATTTCAGTGTGATAAGATGGATGAGAAATATACTTATAAAAGTCTTAACACATTCCCTCTATAAATATGTAAATATTTTATGATTTCATTCCAAGCCATTCTTCTCTAGTCATTCAAACCAATCTTTCAAAAACCTTTATTAAGCAACTCTTTTTTAACCAACTTTAAGTACTTACGTGTCTTAGTTCCCTGGTAGCATGGTGGTTATGTATTGGACTGCTAACCTCAAGGTCAACAGTTTGAGTCTACTAGCCTTGGAAACCCTACAAAGGATCATTCTGAGTTGGAACTGACTCGACAGTACACCATCACCAGTATTAGTTATCTAATACTGCTATGACAGAAACACCACAAATGGATGGATGGTTTTAAGAAACAGAAATGTATTCTTCCACAGTTTCTAGTTTTTAGTTGTTGTTGAATACAGTCAAGCCGGTTCCAACGCATAGTGACCCTCCCTGTATAGGGTTTCTGAGGAATGGCTGGTAAGCTTGCACTGCTGACCTTGCGGTTCAACCCGACCTTGCAGTCCAGCGCATTTACCCACAGTGCCACACCAGGACTCTGAAAAGTACAAATTCAGAGTGCCAGTTCTTGAGGAAGGCTTTTCTGTCAGTTCTGGAGGAAGATACTTATTGTCTTTAAGCATCTACAGACCCAGTATTCCTTGGAGATTTCCATACATCTTTTTTTTTTTAAATGTTTTATTGTGAATTATGTGATAGTTTACATGGGAGAACATTAGTTTTACATTCATCCTATTGTATATCGTTTCATTGCCATGGTTACAATCCCTTCCATGCATCATCATCCAACCAAAGGGTATACGCTACAAGCCTGCACCCTGATCGTCAGCACACAGCCCCTCTCCCTCTCTGTGTCTAAAGTCCCCAGCTGTCCCATCTTTCCACATCATAGTCTCTGGATTTCCATACATCTTTGCATCAATCTTCCCCTGTATCTAAGAGGTTCACAGTGCAGGGACCCCAGGCTCAAAGATGTACTCTACTCCTGGCTTTTCTATGTTGTTGGTAGTAGCCCCCCCGCCCCCTACCCCTTTTATATTTCAAAGGAGATTGACTCAAGATGCAACCTAATTCTGTAGATTGCATCTGGCCTCATTAACATCATACAAGTGATGATTTACAACACATGATAACTACATCAGATCATGGCTGATCACATCAGATCATATCTGGACTTTATTCTGTATTAGATTTCATCACAGAGGCTGCAACATTTTAACTGCTAAACGACTGAGAATCTTGGTCCAACCAAGTTGACACAAAACACTAATCATCACACTTAGCAACAGACTTACACAGAAAAATGTTACAGCCCTCCAAAAGAAATCCAATTATTTCCCATATATACATTCACAACTTAATTTATATAGCGAACATGAACACTTATTTTCTAGGTGGCTAAGTGGTATTTCATTTAGAATAGTATCCTACGCTAATGTTACTTCAAGAATTTGCTCCAAAGTTCTTTTTACATAAATTGTTCATAAATTTAGAAACCCTATACAGTTAGAACTGACTCGGCAGCACTTAACAACAACATAAGCTAGGAAAAAATATAATCTTAGCAGCTGACTATGATAATTATGTTTCAGGAAAAAAGGTCAGAAGGTAAGAAAGAATAGTTCCTAGCTCAAGAACTCACCATCAGTTTGTCATATGTGGTGGCTTGCATGTTGCTGTGACGCTGTGGAAACTACGCCACCAGTATTTTAAGTATCAGCTGGATACACCCAGGGTGAACAGGTTTCAGTTAAGTTTCCAGACCAAAAAAGACTAGGAAGAAGGAAAGGCAGACTATTTCTGAATGTTTAGCCACTGGAAAACCTTATGAATAGCACACAAACACTGTCAGACAGCACCAGAACTGTGTCAGTTATAGGGCTGGAAGATAAAGCGTATTTTTAGTGCCCCAGGTTGGAAGACAATCAACATATGACTGGGGAAGAGCTACCTTCTCAAAGTAGAGTTGACTGTGATGACACAAAAGGACTAAAGCTTTCAGGACCATCATTTAATGATGGGACACAACTCAAAATGAAGAGAAATAACTGTAAACATCCTTTAATAATCAGAATATAGAATGTACAAAGTATAAATCTAAGAATACTGGAAGTTGTAAAAAAAGAAATGGAACCCATAAAGATCGCTGTCCTAAGCATTAGGGTGCTAAAATGGACTGGTATTGGCCACTTTGAATCTGACAATCATATGGTTTACTATGCTGGGAATGAAAAATTGAAAAGGAATGGTGTTGTATTCATCATCAAAAAGAAGATATCAAGATCTAGAAGTATAATGCTGTCTGTGATAGGATAATAATCATATGCCTACAAGGAAGAATCAGTTAATGCCACTATTATTCAAACTTATACAACAACCACTAAAGCAACTGACGATGAAATTGAAGAATTCTACCAACTTCTTCAGTCTGAAACTAATCAAACATGCAATCAAGATGTATTTATAACTACTGGTGAATGGAATACAAGGGTTGGAAACAAAAAGGAAGGATCAGTAGTTAGAAAATATGGCCTTGCTGATAGAAACGATGTTGATAGAATTTCACATGGTAGAATTTCACAAGACCAATGACTTAGTTACTGCAAATACTTTTTAAAAACAACATAAAAGACAACTATACAAATAGACCTCATCAGATGGACTACAAAGAAACCAAATTGACTACATCTGTGGAAAGAGTCGATGGAAAAGCTCCATATCATCAGCCAAACAAGGCCAGGGGCAGACTGTGGAACAAACCATCAATTGCTCATATAGAAGTTCAGGCTGAAGCTAAAGCACATTAAAAGAAGTTGACAAGAGCCAAAAAATTACCTTGAACATGTTGTTGTTGTTAAGTACCGTGGAGTCAGTTCCAACTCATAGTGACACTGCACAGGGTTTCTGAGGCTATAAATCTTTGTGGAAGCAGAACTCCTCATCTTTCTCGCGCAGTACTGCTGACTTTGAGGCTGGAAGCCCGACTCACAACCACTATGCTATCAGAACTAACATATCGCCCCTGAATTTAGAGATCATCTGGAAATACAGATTTGATGCATTAGACACTAAAGACCTAAGACCAGAAGAGTTGTGGTATGACATCCAGAGCATCATACAAGAAGAAAGAAAAACATTATTAAAACAAGAAAGAAGGGAAAGACCAAAATAGATGTAGGAAGAGGCTGTGAAACATGCTCTCCAGTGTTGAGATGACACAATGGAAAAAATGAGGAGGTAAAAGAGGTAAATAGAAAACCTCAAAGGTCAGCTCCAGAAGGCAAAGTCAGACAACAAAATGTGCAAACACCTGGAATTAGAAAACCAAAATGGGGAAAGCACACTCAGCATTTCTCAAGATGAGGAAACTTAAGAAAAGTTCAAGTCTCGACTTGCAATACTGAAGAATTCTTTGGGTAAAATACTGAATGATGTAGAAAGCATCAAAAGAAGATGGGCATGAAATGAAATGCAGAAGGGTCACTTGTGATACAATAGTGAATGATTGTTATCAGGACTGATTGTGAGGGTTGGAAATGTAAAGGTAGACGTTTTGTATCAAGGAAGGGCGTGATTAACTCTCCAGTCTAGGAGCAGAGGTCTCTAGGGCCATCAACGGAGAAGAGCTGAGAGTGGGACCCTACCCAGAGAAGCAGCGAGGCCCGAGATGAAGGCAGAGACGATGACATGGAGTGATGAAGCGGCTGGGGACTTTGGATCCAGAGAGGGAGAGGAACTGTGTGCTGAAGAATATGGGGGAAGGGGGGAGTGTAGGGAGCGGGTTTATAGGGTATACCCTTTGATCAGTTGATGATGCATGGAGGAGATTGGAATCATGGCAATGAAACGATGTACGGTGGAATGAACGTAAAACTAAAGTTCTCCCATGTAAAATATCATATAATTCACAATAAAACATGAAAAAAAAAAAAAAAAGATGGGCAGAATAACAAATTCACTATACCAAAAAGAAATGGTTGACATTTAGAGTCACTGTGCCAAAAAAAAAAAAAAAAAAAAAAAAAAAAAGATCGTCGACATTTAACCATATCAAGAGCCAATGATACTGAAGGAAGACATCCAGGGTGCACTGAAGGCATTGGCAAACAAAGCACTGGGAATTGAGGGAAGACAAATTGAAATCTTTCAACAAAATGATACCAAGAAATTTGGAAGACAAATACCTGACCAAC
Source organism: Chrysochloris asiatica (assembly GCF_000296735.1). Lineage (NCBI taxonomy): Eukaryota > Metazoa > Chordata > Mammalia > Afrosoricida > Chrysochloridae > Chrysochloris > Chrysochloris asiatica. The sequence goes on along the minus strand of NW_006409012.1, from coordinate 715,008 downwards.
TGACAGGAATACATCCATTATTTGTGACTGTTCCAAAGAGAGGTAACCAAATGGAATGTGGAAATCATCAGACAATATCATTTTTGCTAATGATAATATAAATTTGGCTGCAACCATACACTGACAGAAAACTTCCAGAGGTTCAAAGCAGATTCAGAAAAGGATGTGGAACATGGTATATCACTGCTGATGTCAGATGTATCTTGGCTGAAAGCAGAGAATACCAGAAAAAAATGTTTGCCTGTGCTTTAGTGACTAAACAAAGGTTTTCGATTATGTGGGTCAAGACAAGCTGTGGGCAACATTATGAAAAATGAGTATTTCAGAATACTTAATGGTGCTCATGAGGCGCACAGGCAATTGTTAGAACAACAAGGGAACACCGAAATGGTTCAAAATTGCCAGGGTTATTGTCTTTTACCATACTTGTTCAGTCTGTATGCTGAACATGTAATTTGAGAAGCTGGATTATATGAAGAAAAACTTGGCGTTAGGATTGGAGGAAGACTCTTTTAACAACTTGCGATATGCAGAAGATGCAACCTTGCTTGCTGAAAGAGAAGAGGACTTAAAATACTTACTGATGAAGATCAATGACCACAGCCGTCAGTATGGGTTGCACCTCAATGTAAAGAAAACAAAGCTCTTCACCACTGGACCAAAAACCAACATCCATATAAATGGAGAAAAGATTGAAGTTGTCAAAGACTTCATTTTGCTTGGATCAACCATTAACACTAATGGAAGCAGCAGTCAAGAAATCAAATGACCTATTGCTTTAGGCCAATCTGCTGCACAACGCCTCTTTAAAAGTATTGAAAAGCAAAGATGTCAGTTTGAGGACTAAGGTGTGCCTGACACAAGTCATGGTATTTTCAATGACTTCATATGCATGTGAAAGTTGGACACTGAATAAGGAATACCCTAGAATTGATGCATGTGAACTATAGTGTTGGAGGAGAATATTAAAAGTACCATGAACCAGCAAAAGAACAAACCACTAATGAAAGGAGATGGGACTAGGTCCCTTGTGGTACAATGGTGAGTAATTGTTATCAGGACTGACTGCAAGAGTTGGAAATGTAAAGGTAGATGTTTTATAGCAAAAGGAAGGGAGTGACTGACTTTGCAGTCTAGTACTGGAGGTCCCTGGAACCATCAAGGGAGAAGAGCAGAGTGTGAGACTCTACCGGAGAAGCAGTGATGTCAGAGATAGAGGCAAAGACAATTTCGTGGAGAGATGGAGCCGCTGGGACTCCAGACCCAGAGAGGGAGAGGGGCTGTGTGCTGACGACCAGGGGCGGGGGGTGCTGTGGGTGGGGGGGCAGGTTTGTAGGATATACCCTTTGGTTGGTTGATGATGCATGATGGAGGGGACTGTAACCATGGCAATGAAACGATATATGATAGTATGAATGTAAAGCTAGTGTTCTCCCATGTAAACTATCACATAATTCACAATAAAACATTAAAAAAAAAAAAAAGAAAGAAAGAAAGAACAAACCAATCTGCTGGAGGAAGTACAGCCAAAGTGCTCCCTGGAAGCAGGGTGGCCAGGCTTCATCTCACATACTTCGGACATACTGTCAGTCACTGCAGAAGGATATCATGTTTGATGAAGTGGAGGATTGGAGACAAAAAGTAAACCCCTCCCCCCACCCCCAATGAGATAGATTGGCACAGTGGCGACAGCAACAGACTCAAACATAGCAATGATTGTGAGGTTGGCAGTGTTTCCTTCTGTTGTGCATAGTACGGTCAGAACCGACTAGATGGCACCTAACAATAACGTCAAAGGTCTCTATAACTACTCTGAAAAATAATTACATTCTTACTCTGCCTGATGGTAAAGAACTGGAGTACAGTATTTTCAACAAACGGTTTCTGAACGCCAGGCTTGAAGAAGATAAATGGTAGGGGGGAAGACACCCGACCCCAACTTGTGTCTAATGTGTAAAACCTGAGTCGGGTGAGTCACTTCAGTTTCTTTCTCTTTTCCTACATGTAGGTCAAAGAAATGAGTACCCTAGAAACCCCAGGCTTCCAGAATGTCTAAAGTGAAATTTGTGATACATTTGAAAGCTCAGACTCCATCCTCTCAGTACCTGGCGCCGGAACCGAGCCGGCGCAGGCGCAACCAGCCTTTGGGCCCCGCCCCGCGCCCAACGGCCCCGCTACAGCCAGCCAGCTTAGCCCCGAATAGGAAGGCCAGGCAGTAATGACCGCCTGGAGGATCTCAATCCGCAGTTACAGAAGAGTGGGCGCTAAGCTTTTATTACCCATTTCACAAGGGACAAGATTGAGGTCTGTAAAAGAGACCAAGCGCCTGGCTCAGGGTTCTCACGCACCGCGCCAGAGGTGGAGCTGGTCTGCAGACCCAGCTACTAACCTTGTCAGAATTCTAGTAAACAGTCAAAGTTTACAGCCACCGAGGAAAACTGAATCAAGAAACGGGTATGAAAGCTTCCCGACCTTCCCCATTCTTTCTGGCCCACCACCCGTTCCCAGCTTGCGTCGCTGCCGCCGCGCTCTCCCCTCGTTCGGCGTTCCCTCACCTTTGAACGAGGGCCTCTGGCTCAGTGGTAGCTGCAGTCTAGGTTCTTTGCACAGTCTGGGGCGAAGGCCTCACTTCTCAAGTGTGACCGCTTCAAGTTCCCACGGAAAAAACACACAGCACTCTACACGCCTCCACTAGCTTTGCCCTTAGACTGCTAAACCGCCGCTGCCGCCGCCGCCGCCCATTGGTCCCCGCTGGAATTGAAATGGCCAATGGGCGCAGGGGGGCGGGGCCCGAGCTGCGGTATCCGTGAGAATATCCCTTCTTCCGGATTACGTAAGGGCGATTCTGTACTGCGTGTTTAGGTTTTTCAAAATGAAACATCCGGTACATCTTGGAAGGAGTCCCCTACTGTGTTCTTTTGTTCATTTATTCGAGTCTGTTTCAATTCCTAGCGACCCTACTAGGCACAACAGAAAACAGGGTCCTTCGCGATCTTCACAATTTTTTGAGCCAATTGTTTTTGCCACTGTGTCAATCCATCTCCTCTGGGGTCTTCCTCTTTTTCGCTGACCCTCCGCTTTACCGAACATGATTGTCCTTCTCCAGGGACTGATCGAGCCCTCCGAACAACATGTCCAAAGTATGAGAATCAAGTCTTGCCATCCTTGCTTTCAAGGAGCATTCTGGCTGTAGTTTTACCAACAGAGATTTGTTTTTTCTTCTGCCAGTCCATAGTGCTTTCAACACCATAATGCAAATGGATTGATTTTATGAGTGTTGATTGTGAATCCGAACAAAATTAATTCTTTGACAACTTCAATTTTTTTCTCCATTTGGTGGTGGTGGTGTGATGGTGTTTTGGGGTTGTGTGCCATGGAGTCAGGTCCAACTCACAGTGACCCTGCATAGGCTTTCTGAGACTAAATCTTTATGGGAGCAGAAAACTTAATATATCTCCCACGGAACAGCGGGTACTTTCGAGTTGCTGACCTTGAGGTTAGCAGCAGGATACGTAACCATTATTGTTCCAGTTGTGAAGATGTTTCTGTCTTTACATTAATATGCAATCCATATTGAAGGCTATATTCTTTGATCTTCATCAGTAAGTATTTCAAGTCTTTTTCACTTCCAGAAGCAAGATTGTATCATCTGCATATTTCAAGTTGTTAATAAATCTTCCTCCAACCTTGGTGCCATATAAATCTATCTTCTTGAATTATTTGTTCAGCATACAGATTGAATACGTATGGTGAAAGGACATAACCCTAGCATACACCTTTCCTGATTTTAAACCATTCAAGTATTTCCTTGCTTTGTTCAAAGACAACCTCTTGGTCTATGTACAGATTCCTCATTAATACAGTTAAGTGTTCTGGAATACCCATTCTTCCAAATGTTATCCACACAATCAAATGCCTTTGCACAGTTGATACAGAACAAGTAAACATTTTTCTGACATGCTCTGCTTTTGACCGAGATTGATCTAATGTGTGCAACGATATTCCTTACTCCACCTCCTCTAATTCAGCTGGCTTCGATTTCTAGTAGCTCCTTGTAGATGTACTTACTGTTGTAACCGTTTTTTAATTATCTACATGCATCTGATATTACTGATATTGTTCACTGATTTTCTCTAGTTTCTTTGGAATGGGTACAGATATGCATCACTACCAATCAGTCAGCCTCCAGAGTCCTGGTGTGGCACTGTGGGCTGATGAGTCAGACTGCAAAGTTCAAGCTTACCAGCTGCTCCTAGGAAACCCTATGCAGGGTCGCAACCAACTCGATGGCACTTAACAATAAAAAACCCCACCACCCGTAACCATCATAGAATGTTTATCAAGAAAAACGTTTCTAAAAGTAAAAAAAAAGGAAAGCATTCCTTTTTACAACTGTGGTCTTATACAATATTTGTCCATTTGTAATTGACTAATTTCACTCAGCATAATTTCACTCCTGGTTCATCCATGTTGTGAGGTGTTTCGTAGATTTATCATTATTCTTCAATTTTGTGTGGTATTCTATTTTATGTACCAAAGTTTAACCACTTTGTTGATAGGCATTTAGGTTCTCTATCCTTTTGATGTGTTTTTTGTAGATAGCATTTTGAGGGATAGTTTTCTTATCTCCTGCTACTCTCTGAGGTCATTCAATGTAATTATTGATTACAAAGACTAATTGATTGCTATCATTTTCCTGTGTGTACTTTTTGTGGTACTGCTAGTTTCTTTGTTCCACATAATTTTCAGCACTGAGTTCATTTTGTTTGTAGGTTCTCTTTTAATTTTCTTCATTGCCATTGGGTTGTTGTTGTTAGGTGCCAGTGAGTTGGTACTGACTCATAGCGACCCTATAGAATGAAACACTGCCAGGTCCTGCACCAACCTCACAATCGTTGCTACATTTGTGCCAATCTGTGCCAACCCATCTCATTGGGGGGGGGAGGGTGTCTTTTGTTAAGTGCTGTTGAGTTAGTGCTTATAGTGACCCTGTATAGTTTCTGAGGAGCTGCTCATGAGTTTGAACCACTGCCCCTGTAGTCAAACCAACCTTGTGTTCCAATGCTCTATCCCACAGTGCCATCCCCAGACTCCCTTCTAAGCTATAGTTTTCCATTATGTATTATAAATCATAGCCTCTATGTCTGTGCTTATTCCATTTTAGAGTGTGTTGTCTATTATATTAATGAGTCAGGATTAAGGTAAATCCCCACCTTACTTGTGGGTGTGACTTAAGTCACTATTTCCTTGGAGGGTGTGGTCTGCAAACTAGCTTCATCTTTGCTGTGTTCTAACTAGAACTTCGTTTTAAACTGTTCCCTTGTTAACAGACCACCAGCCTCCAGCATGTGCAGTAACAGCCAAGTGTTTTCAACTTAAACTTCTGATGGCATGAGGCTGAAAACACAAAATGATATCCTTGTGACCTCCCTTCCCAGCTGAGGTTGCTCAGACGAGTGCTGAGTTATCTTGACTAACACCAATCAGATGAGTTATTGCTCTAAAAGACTTCCCGGCCTAGGGCTTTGGGAGCTCTCTTGGTGTTGGGTCCCAGTGTGGTGCTGCTCTTTTCTTCAGCTCTGTAGCTGTGCTGAGCAACTTTGGCACAATTTAGTCTCTTTTTTTGGATTCTGCATCAGACTTGCTGCTGCCTGACAGCTGTGTAAGCTGACAGCCTATCACCTGGCCTGATTCACCAGTATCCACAGTCTTGTGCGTCAACAGTCTGATTTGGTGAGGAGAATCCACCAAATTTAGACACATAAGACTTCACTTATTTTGCACCAAATTCTCATAACCCAGACTGCTGCACTCTCTGTATGACCCTTCAACTGCCTGTGGTTCTTCATTGTCGTGTTCCAACAACACTAAAGTCCGCATCCATTGTCTCTCTTCTGATATCTGAATTACGGATTTGGGACTTGCCAGACCTTCTTCAGCTGTGTGGACTATTTCTTCAACAGTTTATGAGACATTATAGGAATTGTAGAACCCTAGGTTACAAATCGGGCTGTTAACTTCAAGGTCGGGCAGTTTGAAACTACCAGCTGTTCCGCGGGAGAAAGATGAGGCTTTCTGCTCCCATAAAGATTTACAGCCTCAGAAACCCTGTACAGGGTCGCTATGAGTCAGAAAATTGACTCCACAGTACTTAACAACAACAGGACATGAGGGGGAATACTGAGAGGAGAAGCAGTGGCTGTTAACAGGGATTATGGAGTGGTATAGGATTTTGAAAAAGTGGAATTATACCTGGAATTTATTTTTACAAGTGTTCTAACGGAACTGAATTTTCTTGTCCTTAAATTGCATAGCAAACATAATAAACATAGTAAATGTTTATTAAATTCTATAAACACTGGACTGTGAACCACAAAGTCCACGGTTTGAGTCTGCCAGCCACTCCATGGGAGAAAGGTGAGGTTTTCTGTTAATGCAAAGATTTAAAAGTCTTAAAAACTCTATGCAGTGCCACTGAGTTGGAACTGATTTGAAGGCACTTAACAATAACAACGACAGTAAGATCTTACTTAAAGAAGCTCAAGCATCATAAATGAACTGGTGTCATTTGTATCTAACAAAGGAAAACAAAATCGTATGTTTACACTATATACGGAGGCTAAGTAAAAACCCATTGCTATAAAATCACAGAAACTTTTATTATTAAATATCGACTAAGTGAAGCTATTGTTTCTTGACATATCCTCCCATCTAAGTCTATATACTACTGAAGGTGGCATTTCCATCTTTCTAACCCTTCCCTTTAGAATTTTGTAACCTTTGACTTACACTACATCAAACAGCAGTTTTGGCATCCCCAAGGAACTTAAATTGTGTTACTTTTCAATGTTCCTTGAGTTTGGGGGGAAAAAAATGTCTGAAGGAGCAAGATCACGGGGGATGGGATAAGGTTTCTTACCAAAGTATCTTCTCTTAGAAATGGGATATCTAGTTAATTATTCTTCTTGATTACCTCCATTACAGATAAAAAGAAGCAGAGACCATGGATGAAGAGCTCTCTAGCACTGATGAAAAATTATAGTGAAGAACCACAGGCAGTCCAAGGGTCATACACATAGCAGTCTTAGTTGGAAGAATTTGGTGGGAAAAAAAGCTAAGTCTTACATGTCTAAATATTTAGAAGGAGGGACTCTATACAACTACTGACATTTTTTCAAGCCCATCCACAAAATCATCAGAGGGAGAATCAAAGTCAGTATTCTGTTTAAAGGCAGGTAGGTATATCATAAGTCTTAAAAACATGTCCATGCAAAATTACAAATTTTATTTAGAACACCTCATTTTCCAATGATGTAGTACCATTTAGTGTTGTTACATTTCATGACTTATGTTTCTGTTAATTTGGGACTCCTTAAATGTAAAGTGAACAGCTAACATTAAGATGAAATGTATTGATATATAAGGAATACAGTGAAGGACAGAACAAAATATTCCCATCTTCAAAAAAAATGTGGCCTCTGTGAGCTTGACAAAGAGGACTGGGATTCTGATACATAAAAGGCAACTCCTGTTGTATTGAGAAAATTAGTAAAGGAGCTCACTGCCACGAATACTTAACATACTCGGATACTATGCCATCCACAGACCTAAGAGAGATGCAATGTCAGAAAAAGGAAAATAAGAAACACTCCTGGAATAATAAAAACCCCTTTCATTATTCAAACTTTATTTCTCCTGTGCTGTTTCGATTTCCGAGTACATGCTGCATAGTGCTGCATTAGGCCGGCATACAAAAGCATCAGTTTCACTTCCCAACTCTGTTAGCTGTTCTAGAGAAGACACACAAGGATAGTGGTCTTTTAACATATCTGGTAATTTAGAAGTCTTATTCTGAAGACGCTGTGAACGTCTCACTGGTGTTAGAAACTTCAGCTCTTTAAATACGGAATTTGTTTCTTCAAACTGAATCTTCTTTTTTGCACTGAAAAAACAAAACAAAACAAAACAAAAAACCCCACAAAATTATTCCCAAAATTCAAAAACTTTTTTAAAAAGTGAACACTTTTATGTTGTACTTTTATGCTATTTATCATACTATACTTGGTACATTGCAAGTACTGATTGTCTTATAGAAAGGGAGAGGTACTGTAACATCATGGAAGTGAGGAACTTTTCTCTACTTACCCCTAAAATTTCTACCCAGTAGAAATCTAACTATTTATAGAATAGGCGAATAGTTTAATCCATACACAGTATGATGAGAAAAACAAATAGGCTATTTTAAACCGTGAAATGTCCCAATCATATTCCACTTGTTTCAAAACCTTTCTACTATAAAAACTACATTATTCACAAGATTACAAACGTATCATAGCACATTACATTTAAAAAGTTACCTTTGTAAGTATGGCGTAGTAGATACATTAAATTTAATCAAGCAACTCTCCCTGGTTTCTTTATCATTAGCTGGATGTGTTGTTTTGTCTTCTTGCTCTTTATCACAATCATGAAGTACCGCAATTCCATGAATATTTTCCATTTCCAGTTTTTCTGGCTCTAGATCGTCAATTTTGACTTCTTGGACTTGCTTCGTTGCACAAGCACCCTCAATGTTCTCTCCTATACAGAACAATTCAATCATAGATTAAGCTCTGGCTATATTTTAAGAACAACCTCAGAAAACATGTAAATTAGTCATAATTGGCCACCTTTTCAAAACAAAAGAGCCAAGCTATCATCTCTTAATAATTATTTTCCTAAGCAGACACCGCTGCCAACTATTTAAAATTATTTACTGAGTAGTTAAATCCTTGTCAGGAATTATAGATTTATGAAATAATATTTTACTAGTCTTTGAAAATGCACACTCCCTTAAGAGACACTTATGAAAATAGTTGATTATGAATGAGGTAAATGCTGTGACTGAGATAAGAACAAAGAGTTATACGATTCATAAAAAGAACTACTTTGGGAAAAGCGGGCAGCAAGTGATATTCAGGCTGGATCTTGAAAAATGAGTACTTGCAAAGAGCAAGGGCAGTGTTGCTATTAAGCATGAAAAGAAATAACCAATTAAGACAACATTAAAGGGCTAATGTGCTCAGAATATAGGATAAGGAGTATTGGGGAAGAGGTGGTAAGCTCAGATAGTTCACCTGAGGTTACACTGTAATGAATTTTATATGTAAGATTAATTTTTAAAAAGTCATTGAAGACCCCTGTAAGACTGAAACTAAAAGGAAACACATGAGCAGGTTTGTAAACTTGCTGGCAACCACATTGGTCTACTGGTGATTGGAAGAGGGGGAAAGGCAGCAATGAAGAAATGGGCTGAGTTCAACCATGGTCCATTGACTCCCGTTGACCTGGAGATGAGAGAGAGAAGAGGAAGGCTGGTTGGTCCAAAGTGTGGTGAGACCTGGGGAAACCTGAGCCCATGGACAAGGGCATATCCACAGAGGCCTAGACCTGAGAGTGAAGATGATATGAAATGAGGGGAGACGCACAAGAACACCTAAACTTGCAGATAGTACCCATTTGACCTAGCCTTAATGGCTTGATAATCAGAACTCGACTAGATGAAGATTTAAAAAAAGCAAAAAACATATTTTTGAAAAAGGAAACAAGGCTAAGTTGCTACAATTTGATTAACCTGACCTATATGGGTCGGAACCGACTCGACGGCACTTAACAACAACAACAACAATACTCACATAGGTAGTAACTCTAAATACCAACAGAGAGTATCTGAATACTTCACATCAAGTATCAATGCTA
>NW_006409012.1:695462-703719 GCF_000296735.1 Chrysochloris asiatica | reverse complement strand
GAAGTCCTTGACAACTTCAATCTTTTCTCCATTGGTAAGAATGGTGTTTATTGGTCCAGTGGTGAGGATTTGTGTTTTCTGAGATGTAATCCATATCAAAGGAATGGCTAGTAGGTTTGAATCACCAACCTTGTGGATAGCAGTCCAGTGCTTATCCTACTGCACCACACCAGCACTATGTAGAATAACTGAGTAAAATTTAAATGCTGATTTCATCTTTCCACATAGCTCTACAGTCAGTGAGAATTATGAAGAAGATAGCTTTTTATAAATTCTTATCTGCAATTTGTTCTTATAGACTTAGGTTATTCTTAAAACCTTTCTCTCTCTTTTAATTTTTATTTTTTTTTGTGATAACTAGTCTTTCCTGGTTTTCGTCTATCTCTCTGACCAATCCTTTTCAAGTTCCTTCATTAAACAGTGTAAGTATCAGATCATATATACCTTCTAGGTATGTCACCCTGGGACTATTAATAGCCAGTATATATGGAAATATTCCATTCAATCAAACATATAGTAGAATCATGTACTCCTCTCAGATGGGAAGCGCAGTGCCTCCATACGATAAGCACTTGATTGAGAACCACAAAGTGAGGGTTGAGCCAGCATCTGCTCCGTGGGAGAAAAATAAGGCTTTCTGCTCAGGCAAAGATTTAAAGCCTAGGAAACCCTACACAGGGTTGCTATGAGCTGGAAATGACTCGAAGGCACTAACAGCAACTCTCCTCTCACATAATCCATTTAGCATATTAACCACATTAAACTGTATTTTTTTGAGGAGGCTTCAAAGAGTTGGCAACAGTCTTTCAATTCCATTTTTCACCAACTTTTTGAATCCCCCTATATATATAACCAGAAACATGTAACGCTATGATTTTTTAACTTCAAGCCCCATATTTTAAATTCATTGTATGTACTAGAAAGTAGGATATTTATAACTACTCTGGAAAACGATTTGGTAGCATATACCAGGAGACTTAAAGAGTCCCAACTGTTTGATTCCTGTTAAAATTAAGATCTGACATAATCAAGGACAGTACATAACAGTTACTCAACTATTTACTGAGTGAGTGATGTATTGTTATAGGAAACACTAGAAAGAACTCTAAACATGAAGACAAATTAAATTACAGTATATGTACGGATTTCTTTCCTCATCTAAGATGATTAATATTAATAATGGCTACAGTATGAACTTAACTGTGTCAGAGATGACAATTTTTTAAAATACTTTCTTTATATTCATGGTATCATTCATTAATCCCGAGGAAGATATTATTCTCATTTTACAGATGGTATATTTCTTGCCAAATGTCACGGTAATTGGCACAGACTATATATGGTTCTTCTAAAACATGTTTATTAGGAGTCCTGGTGTGGCTCTGTGGGTTAATGCGCCAGACTGCAAAGCCGTTTGAACTGTAAGGTCAGCTGTTCAAGCTCATCAGCTGCTCCTTGGAAATCCTATGGGCCACTATGTGTCAGAATCGACTCCACGGCACTTAACAACAAAACATGTTTATATCTTATGTACCTGAAAGCTAATGAATAAATCTCATTATCTAATTATCTACTATAATCAGCAACACAAATTCTTGAGTTATTAGATCTATAGTATAGAACATGAATAGAATTTAGTAGGTCAAAAGATCTTTGGAGATCATCCAATTAAGCCGTCTAATTTTTAGAATAGGAAATTAAGGTCAAGTGAGGCAAAGTAACTTTCACACACATTAAATTACAAATTTGGGCTCTGAACAGTAACGCCTAATTAAAAATCCTTTGTACCACACAGATCCTTGAAATGAAACCTAAATCAACAAAAGTACCTACATAATTGAAAAGATCAAAAAAGATAAAAACGAAAAAAAAAAAAGAAATATAATAAAATCACAACTCACTTGAAGGAAATCGAAGAAAGTAACTTACCAAAATTAATTTTTTCTTGACTCTTCCTGGTTAAAATATCTGCAATTGCATGTCGCATCTCTTCAATAGGCTAAATTTTTTTAATGAAGAGAAAGAAAACTCATAAACTTTATAATCCTAGGCATTAACCAGGTTGTCCAAGCTGAAAATATTAATATTGTGGTGATCAAAATTTCATTATTAAAAATAAGACAGTGGTTTTTAAAACCATGATCTCTAAAAATTTATTTGGCACTAAAATTGAATATCTACTTTTCCCATATAAACACTATAAATGAATTCAAAGGATAGAATATTTAATCAATTAAAAAAGATTCCTCCATTTTTCTTAAGCCTTTGGGGAACTTACTTACCTGATGAGAACATTAATGAATGAATAGCAACAAACACTAATATCAACTAAAGCTGTCAGTTTGTTGTACTTTGGCAGATTATGTGTTGCTATGATACTGAAAGTTATGCTATTGGTATTTTTAAAACCAGCAGAGTCACCCATGGTGGACAGGTTTAAGCTAAGCTTCCAGACTAAGACTAGGAAGAATAACAGGTGGCCTACTGCTGAGCTGAATGGTTAGCTACTGAAATCCTTATGAATAGAAGCGGAACAATGTCAGATTATAGTGCAGGAAAATAAACAACACCAGAATATTGTCTGATCTAGTGACCAGAAAATGAGGCAATTTGGAAGGCACTCAAAAGATGAATGGGGAAGAGCTACCTCTTTAAAGCAGAGTTGACCATGATGACATAAATCAAGTAAAGCTTTCATGACTTTCAAATGCTGATGGGCATAACTCAAATGAAGAGAAACAAGTGCACACATCCATTAGTAACTAGAACTTGGAATATATAAAGTAGGAATCTAAGAAAATTAGAAGTTGTTAAAAACAAAATGGAACACATAAAGATAGATATCCTAGGGATTAGTGAGCTGAAACAGACTGGTATTGGCCATTTTGAATCTGACAATCACATGGTTTACTATGATGACAAAGCAAAGAGGAATGGTGCTGCATTCATCATCAAAAAGAACATTTCAAAATCTATCTTGAAGTACAATACTGTTTGTGATAGTATAATATCCACACACATACAAGGAAGACCAGTTAACACCGCTATTATTCAAATTTATGCACCAACCACTAAAGCCAGTGATGACAAAAATGAAGAATTCTACCAACCTCTTCATAGTGAAACTTCTCAAATTTGCAATCAAGATGTATTGGTAATTACTGGTGATTAGAATACAGATGTCAGAAACAAAGAGGAAGAATCAGTAGATGGAAAATACAGCCTTGGTGATAGAAATGACACAATCTCTTTAAATGAAAGACAATTACACAGGTGTACCTCACCAGATGGAATACATAAAAATCAAACTGACTACATCTGTGGGAAGAGATAATGGAAAAGCTCAATATCATCAGCCAAAACGACCAGGGGAATATTGTAGAACAGACTAGTACTGCTCATATGGAAGTTCAGGCTGAAGCTAAAGAAAATTAAAGCAAATTCACAACAGCCAAAATATGACCTTGAACATATCCCACCTAAACTGAGAAATCATGACAAGAACAAATTTGATGCATTAGACACTAATGAACAAAGACCAGAAATGTAATGGGATGACATCAAGAACATCATACAGGAAAGAAAGCAGAAGAACATTAAGACTAAAAGGAAGGAAAAGACCAATATGGGTGTCAAAAATTTCTGCTTTCCAGTGCAGAGATGCTAAAGCAAATGGAAGAAATGAGGAAGAAAAGGGGTAATCAAAAAATTTCAAAGGGAAATTCAAGAAGACAAAATCAAGTACTATAATAAACTGTGCAAAGACAAAGAGTTAGAAAACCAAAAGGAAAGAACATACTCAGCCTTTCTCATGCTGAAAGAACTTTAGAAAAAATTCAAGACTCGACTTGCAATATTAAGGGATTTTATAGGAAAAATATTCAATGATGCAAAAAGCATCAAAAGATGGAAGGACTACATAGTCACTGTACCAAAAGAAATGGTGATTGTTCAATCATTTCAAGAGGAAGCATACGATCAAGAGCCAATGGTACCGAAGGGAGCAGTCTACGGTACATTGAAGGCACTGGTAAAGAACAAGGCCCTGGGAATTGATGGGACACAAATTGAAATCCTTGAACAAACTGATGCAGCACTGGAAGCACTCACTCATCTATGCCAAGAAATTTGGAAGACACAAATTCCAGAAGTTGGCTACCTGGCCAACTGACTGGAAGAGACTCATATTTATACTCATTCCAAACAGAGGTGACCCAAAGGAATGTGGAAATCATCAGACAATATCATTAATATTACATGCAAGTAAATTTTGCTAACTATAATAAAAAATAGCTGGAACAGTACATTGACAGAGAACAAACATAGGTTAAAGCCGGACTCAGAGTAGGACATGGAACAAGGGCTATCACTGCTGATATCAGATGTTGTTGTTGTTATGTGCCGTGGAGTCGGTTCCAACTCATAGCGACCCTGGTACAGGGTTTCCGAGGCTGTAAGTCTTTATGGGAGCAGAAATCCTCATCTTTCTCCTGCAGAAGAGCTGGCAGTTTCGAACTGCTGACCTTGTGGTTCGCAACCCGATTCTTGCGGTTCGCAACCAGATTCGTATGTACTACGCTACCAGAGTTCCTTGATATCAGATGGATCTTGGCTAAAACTAGAGAATACCAGAAAGATGTATACCTGTGCTTTATTGACCATACAAAGGCTTTTGATTGTGTGGACCCTGACAAGCTATGGATAACATTGTTAAGAATTCTAGAACACTTAATTGTGCTCCTGAAGAATGTGTACATAGACCAAGAGGTATTTGTTTGAACAGAACAAGGAGACACTGGATGGTTTAAAATCAGGAAAGGTGTGTGTCAGGGTTGTATTCTCTCATACTATTCAATCTGAATGCTGAGCAAATAGTTCAAGAATCTGGATCATATGAAAAAGAATATGGCATCAGGATTTTAGGAAGACACATTAACAACCTACAATATGTAGATGATACAACCTTGCCTGCTGAAGTGAAGAGGATTTAAACTAGTTACTGATGAAGATCAAAGACCACAACCTTCAGTATGGGTTGAACCTCGATGTAAACAACAACAACAAAAATCCTCACAAGTGGACAAATACATAAAATAACATCATGATAAATGGAGAAAAGACTGAAGTCAAATTCAGTTTGCTTGTTTTAAGAAATGGAAGCAGTAGTCAAGAAACCAAATGGCATACTGTATTAGGCAAATCTGCTGCATAAGACCTTTTTTTAAAGTGTGTAAGAGAAAAGATGCCAATTTGTGGGCAAAGGTCCATCTGATCCAATCTATGGTATTTTTAACAGCTTTGGACTAAAAATAAGGGAGACCATAGAAAAATGAAAGCATTTAAGTATGGTGATGGAAAAGAACATTAGAAGTACCATGGACTCACAGAAAAACAAATCAGTGTTGGAAGAAGTATTGCCAGAATGCTCCTGAGAAGCCAAGATGGCATGACTTCATCTTTCATACTTCAGACATATTTATCAGGAGACACCAATCCTTAGAGGACACCAAGCTTGGTAAAGTGAAGGGTCGGTGAAAAAAAGGAAGACCCTCAAGGAGATGGATTGGCACAGTGGCAGCAGTAATGGGCTCAAGCGTAGCAATAATTGTGAGGATGGGGCACGCCTGGGCAGTGTTCCATTCTCTTGTGCTATGAGTCAGGACTAACTTGACAGCACCTAACAACAACGAGAGCTAAAAGAGCTCCTAAATTTAAGCCCATGGTTATAGCTTTGCTTCACATGCCCTTAAATACATGTCTGAATAGCTAAAAGTTGAGCACTCCAACATATTTAATTCCTTCAAATATTTACTAAGTGTCCATTGTATGCCATACACTTAAACATTTATAGGTTCCTTTGAGTTACAATGTTAGTTAATAAAACATACAGGATATTATATAAAAGGAGAGTGCTAGCTCATAGTCTTAGTTCCTGAACTACTCAGTCAACTTGCTTTAAATTTTCTTGGCTAATTTTGATCCTTGTCTTCCAATTTCTGCTCTAGTGTCACACTTTGCTCTTTAAACTACTGCTTATGTGTAGACTTTGCACTGGTTAAGTATCTGAGCTACTGTCATAAACGGCCTTATGTAATATCCCTTCTGGCCAATGTAGTTGTAATCTGACAGTTAGTTCAGTCAGATAAGATTTTGTGAAATATGATTAACCTTCAGTAAAATATTGTATCAACCACTCGTCTGTCAGTTCGCCGTACCATGGTGGCTTGTGAGTTGCTGTGATTCTGGAAGCTATGCCACCAGTATTTTAAATACCAGCAAGGGCACCCATAGTGGACAGGTTTCAGATAAGCTTCCAGACGAAGACAGATTAGGAAGAAGTGACAAACTGCTTCCGAATATTTAGTCACTGAAAACATTATGAATAGCAGAGAAAAACTGTCAGATACATTGCCAGAAAGTGAGATCCTTAGGTTGGAAGGCACTCAAAATGCGACTGGGGAAGAGCTGCCTCCTCAAAGTAGAGTTCACCGTTATGACGTGAATAGAGTAAAGCCTGTGGGAGTAAAGCCCTCGGGACCTTCATTTGCTGATGGGGCACAATGCAAAATAAAGAGAAAGAGCTGTAAACATCCATGAATAATTGGAACATGGAATGTATGAAGTATGGATCTAGGAAAATTGGAAATTGTCAAACACATAAACATGGATATTTTAGGCATTAGTGAACTGAAATGGACTGGTATTGGCCATTCTGAATCTGACAAGCACATAGTTTACTATGCTGGGAATGACAAATTGAAGAGGAATGGTGTTGCATTCATTGTCAAAAAGAATATATCCAAATCAGTTATGAGGTACAACGCTGTCTGTGATAGGATAATATCCATGTGCCTACAGTGAAGACCAGTTAATGCCACTATTATTCAAATTTACACACCAACCACTTAAGCCAGTGAGGATAAAACAGAAGAATTGTACTAACTTCTTCAATCTGAAAGTGATCAAACATACAATCAAGATGTATTGATCATTATTGGTGATTGGAATGCAAAGGTTAGGAAGGATCAGTAGTTGGAAAATACGGCTCTGGTGATAGAAATGATGCTGGAGATTGCATAATAGAATGCCACAAAATCAATGATTTGTTCATTTCAAATACCATCTTTAGACAGCAAAAAGGACAATTATACACATGGACCTCATCAGATGGAATACATAGAAATCAAATTGACTACATCTGCGAAAAGAGATGATGTAAAAGCTCCATATCATCAGTCAAAACAAGGCCAGGGACAGACTGTGGAACACACCATCAATTACTCATATGCAAATTCAAACTGAAGCTGAAAAAATGAAAACAAGTCCACGAGAGCCTAAATATGACCTTGAATATATCCCACCTGAATTTAGAGATCATCTGAAGAACGCATTTGATACATTAAACACTAAAGACCAGAAGAGTTGTGGGATGACATCAAGAACACCATACAGGAAGAAAGCTAACAGTCATTATGAAGACAAGAATGAAGGAAAAGATCAAATGGATGTCAGAAGAGACACTGAAACTTGCTCCCAGCATAGAGTAGAGATGCTAGAGCAAATGGAAGAAATGAGGAGGTACAAGAATTGAACAGAAAATTTCAAAAAAGTCAGTTCGAGAAGACAAAGTCAAATATTACAATGAAATGTACAAAAATCTGGAGTCAGCATTTCTCAAGCTGGGGGAACTGAAGAAAAAATTCATGGCTCAACTTTCGTTATTGAAGGATTCTCTGGGCAAATAATTGAATGATGAGAAAGCATCAGAAAAAGATGGAAGGAATAAACAGAGTCACTGTACCAAAAGCAAATGGTTGATGTTCAACCGTTTCAAGAAGTAGCATATGATCAAGAGACAATGATACCACAGGAGGAAGTCCATGGTGCATTGTAGGAACTGGTAAAGAACAAGGCTCCAGGAATTGATGGAATAAAAATTGAAATCTTTCAAGAAAATGAGACAGCACTGGAGGCACTCACTCATCTATGCCAAGATATTTGGAAGACAACTATCTGGCTGACTGATTGGAGGAGATCCATATTTGTACCCATTCCAGAGAGAGGTGACCCCACGGAATGAGGAAATCATCGGACAAGGTCTTTGATATACCATGCAAGTAAAGTTTTACTAAAGGTAATACAGAAACAGCTGCAAGCATACATACATTGACAGGGAACTTCCAGAGGTTCAAGCCGGATTCAGAAGAGGCCATGGAATGAGGGGTATCATTGCTGATGCCCAATAGATCTTGGCTGA
>NW_006409012.1:692377-694490 GCF_000296735.1 Chrysochloris asiatica | reverse complement strand
CTTTGGACACATTGTCAGGAGAGACCATTCATTGGAGAAGGATATCATGTTTGGTAAGGTGGAGGGTCAGAGAAAAAGAGGAAGACTCCCAGCGAGATGGACTGACAAAGTGGCAGCATCAATGGGCTCAAGCATGGCAACTATTGCGAGGTTGGCCCAGGATTGGGCAGTGTTTCATTCTGCTGTGCTATCAGTTGGCACCAACTCGATGGTACCTAACAACAGCAACAACAAAGTATTTTATAAATAGTAACCATTGTGAGAATATGTAATGGTTCTGTAATTTTTTATTCGCAAAGCATTTCTTAGCTATTCTGAAGCCACAGTGAATTCTAATGGGAAAGCTAAAAAGAAAATCTAAATCTTCAAGAGAAAACACTTTTGTAAGAAACTTGGTCTAAAGGAAGTATGTTATAGAACCACTTGCCCAACCCAACCAAAACCAAACAACAAAACCCACAGGAAACAATCTATTCTATACTGAGGGATTTTTATACCAACAGACCAGGAAGAGGTGAGAGGTTAAAGTATCAAATCAGTATGAATACAATGTCAATGAAACCAATTTATCACCATCTTCTATATGTGAGCAGAAAGGAAAATACTCATAAACTTGAGTACAGTGCTCAGGTATACATCTAAAGTGAAGGAAAGGTCCCATAAAACCATCAGAGTTCAATAATTTACAAGTTCATTTTACTGTTTATATTTAATAAGCAAATTTTATTACTTAAAATGGAGTTTTCAAGAAGATTTTCCAACTAGAAAATCCATAGGAACATTTCTCAGAGCAAGTTTTATTAAATTTACATTCCAGCTTATGTCCATTTTCTAAGGCTTGACTGTCCCTAGTACACAGGAAGGAATCCTTGTGTGGGGCTGCAGGATAATACACTGCACCACAAGGTCAATTTGAGCTCCAAGGTTGGCAGTTCAAACCCACCAGCTGCTCCTTGGAAACCCTATACAGGGTCACTATGAGTCGAACCAACTTGACGACTCTTAACAACAACAGTACACAGGAAAGAAGTAATTCAGAAGCTTAATTAGTGCTGTTGCTGCTGTTAAGCGTCACTGAGTTGGTTCCAATCATAGTAACCGTTTAAAGGATTTCTGTGTCTTCACAGAAGCAGAAAACCCTTATCTTACGTCTGAGGAGCGGCTAGCAGGCTCAAACCTACGAACTACCTACCAAAGGGTCAATCTCTGACCTTGTGGTTAGTGGGCCAGTGCTTACCCTACTATTAATAACCAGTATACATGGAACCATTATGTTCAATCAAACATATAATAAATAGCATCACGTACTCCTCACAAATGGGAGCACAGTGCCTCCAAACGAGCCACCACTACTACATATATAACCATAATTTTTCCAAGTACAGTGATGTGTTCCCAAACAACTCTGAATCATTTACCCTGCATTAAAGGTAAGTTTTTATCTTACCTGTGCTCCTGCCAGGATGGCCTTTTCATAGATGGCAATAATATTTTCAATAGGACTTGTGACAGGTTCAAGACGTGCAAGGCAAACCCAATACTTAACAAGTTTTGTGGCATCTGGAATATTTTTAACCATGTCATTCAGTGTGACCAGTATTTCTTCTTTTGGGCATCCCTAAAAGAGCAAGAAAGAGTATTTACTTTGTAGCCTACAAATTGTTAACAATTAATGATTATGCATACTATAATAAAGATCAATAATAACGATGAAAAAAGTTGATATAAAAATATTCATAAAAGCATTAATTACTGTGATCCTCTGATCCTCTTTATACCATTTTGAATAAGCAAGAAGTCTATCAGTTATGAGTATTAGCAGAAAACAAAATACTAGTTTAGTTATGTGTTAGTAAAAAATGATGAACATTTTATTTTTTTTTATTGTGAATTGAGTGATTAGTTTACATGGGGGAACATCATTTTTACACTCATCTTTTCATTGCAATGATTATAATCTCCTCTGTGCATCATCATTCAATAGTATTTGCTTCTATTCCCGCTGGTTTTTTTGGGGGGTGGGGTAGGGAGGAGATGTACACAAAAACACTCAGGACACATTCTGAAGCCTGCACTCTGGCCACCAGCAACTGGCTGCCAGCACACACCCTTT
>NW_006409012.1:675792-686522 GCF_000296735.1 Chrysochloris asiatica | reverse complement strand
TAGCTCAGGCACCCCTATAGTCACCAGAATGGAGGTGCGCAGACAGCAAGGGACCAATGAACAGATACCAAAAGAAAAGAATGTCCACACCTGTATCTCAGCGATTCTGCCAGGCGTCTGTGGCCGCTCCGATCCTTCCCCCGCGTGGTCTCAACCAAGATGGCGGCTCCTGGAGCAGCCGAGCGTCCTGGACTAGAAAGCAATAGATTTCTTGCTTCTGCCACATATTCCCCCAGCTGTGAGCCTTTCAACCTTCTAAATATTCCTTTATATGTGGTTCAGAGTTCTGGGACCACCCCCTGAGCCTGCTTGGTCAGGTATTCTGTGTTGTTTTTGGCGGAGCTCCTTTACTGCACTTCCACCTGATCCGCCATCTTGTTTGTTCTCCCCTCACATTTAGTTTTATTGTAAGAAAACAACTTGTATACTTCTAACATTTAAAACTGAGCATTGTCATTTCCAGTGAAATAAAAAGAATTTAAAAAATAAACAGCAACAAAATTACAATAGAAAATGTCACTCCAAATTAAGATCCTACAGGTTCTGCTCATTCTCCCATCGAGTGGCAAGGCTCAAGTCATCATTAGAAGCAAATTTTATTTTAAAAGTGTCATCTTAATCTGAAAGGATGTCAGTTAAACATCACAATTAAACATGCCAAAGGAGAAGCCTTGTTGTCAAAATGCCCACTTAACCCATCCAAGTATCTCTACTATCACAAGTTTGGATGTTCTTGTGATTCTCCTCTCACTTCACATCAGCTGGGCGCTTTGCTCTCAGCTACAGCCCTCTGTGGCTACGTTCTTGTCCATGGGCTCAGGAGTCCACAGGTCTCACTACACTTGAGTGTCTCTAATCTCCAGTTGACGGATGTCTATGGAACATGGTTGACCTCAGCCGGTATGTTCATTTGTTCATTGCTGCCTTTCCCCCTCTTTCACTCACCAGGAGACCAACATGGTTACCAGTAAGCTTACACGCCTGCTCATGTGTTCCCTTTGAGTTTGTCTTGGAAAGGGATTTGTCCTGAAGAAACTGATTGCTTGTCTTGATGGCTCCCCAGTGAATAACTTGCTTGTTGTTCAATTTACTTGATTTTAATGTTTATCCTCTTATGTATTGTAAAATTTTCACTTCCATTTAGAATTTTTACATCTACCATAACTTTATGAATGAGGACAATCTGTAGGAATTTTCCTCTTTGATTGTATTTGTCAGATGTTAACATTATAGCTAAAGTGAATCTAACTAGGCTCAATGGGCTCCGTACAATAAGTTGTTGTTGTTAGGTACTTGAGTCAATTTCAACTCATAGAGACCCATGTAACAGAGAACTAACTGCTTCATAGGGTTTCCTTAGGGTTTACAGAAGCAGACCTCAGATCTTTTTCCTATGAAGCCACTGAGTAGGTTGGTACAAGTTATCAACCTCTCACTTGGCAGCTGAGTATTTAGCCACCAGTGCTCCTTACTCTAAACGTTGTGAGGTGCTGTCAAGTCAGTTCAGACTCACAGCGACCTGATCTATGTACAGCAGAGTGAAACAGTGCCTGGCCCTGTGCCATCCTCACAATTGTTACATTTGAGCCCACTGCCGCTGCCACTGTGTCAATCCATCTCATTGGGGATATTCTTTTTCGTTGACCTTCCACTTTACCAAGCATAATGTTATTCTCCAGGGACTGGTCCTTCCTGATAACATGCCCAAAGTATGAGTAGATGAAACTCTGTTTTCTCTTCATCCCCTTGGGAAGCCAGAGGAAGTCAGACATGGTCTCTGCATGGTTACTATATTGCACCCACTCAGAAGCCAGGAGATTTGGTTGCTTTTCAGTGCACCAAGTTTCTAAGAGGACCGTGACCCATTATCTCCCCTGTTCTGTTTATAGCTCCAGTTCACACAAATGTTAAAAATCTGAGCCTGTTCCAGTGCCACTTCCTCAGCCATGATTGAACTGGAGTGATCTGGTTTATACTGGTATTCTGTTCAGGTTTGCTATGGACCGTCAATACTAGTAGGTGAGCAAAACAAGAATAAGATAACTAAAGTAAGATATTCTGGAGTTATTATATTCCTTAGGATTTTTATTCCAACAGCAAAATTATATGATAAATTTGAAACTAAGATGTTTTCAGTTTCTGTAAAGATTTATAGCCTTGGAAAATGAATATAGGGTTGCTATGAGTCAGAATCAACTCAAAGCAGTGAGTTTAGTTTTGAGTTTGAGTCACTGGTAAAATATGTAATAACTGGAAAAAAATAACTTGTAAACATATATGAACAGTGAAGGCAAGAGACCGAAGTATCAAGAGTTCAAAAGGAAATTAATAACCACAATCCCATTCTATATCAGTATCTTAGAATAGTACAATATTTAAAACTCATCTATCAAAATGAATTATTCCTTACAAGGGAGCTTCAAAGAATTCATGGGAAAATGGAATTAAAAGATAACAGAATAAAGTTTTTCCAAATTTTTTGAAGCCCCCTCCTACTTTTATGAGCTCAATGTTAAATGCAGTTGGTGAAAGACTAATGAGGAATTATCTCACAATCATTGTTAAGTCACCACAGCATCCTTGACATAATTTGGTCAAAAAGATTAATGACATAAATTAATGAGATAATGTTTACAAAGATAATTTGCAAACTAAAAAACACTATACAAATATAAACACACTATACCTCATTAATCAGGTTCAGGCACTCAGAAAACGTCTTGTTTACTTTTTCAGTAAATAATCTTTGTTCATCTTCTTCTGCCATGGTGGTCCAGAAGGACCTGACTGGGTTTCCATTTTGTCCCTCCGACTCAGGCTGGGTAACTACTGAGCTAGGAAGCCTTTTCAGCACTCTCCCTTTACCAGCTTTCCACTCAGTCAGATGAGCTCTAAGGTTAGAAGACGGATATAAACATTACTATGATACTGATGACAGAGAAGTCAAATAAAGACAATGCTAAATAAATAGTTCAGGTTTTTAAATGGTTTCACAGTAGTGGCACATATACAGTTTACAAATCTGAAGAAAAAGAATTTGTAAACACATCAAAGTCAATGATTTGCTCAAAGGCCCTCAAATAGTGCATTTTCAAATGGAGTTAAAAAAAAAATATTTCCCAATTATTACGAGGCATTTTAACTTAGATTACAAAAAATTAATAAAACACACCCAAACAGAAACTTTAAGTCCTACTATAGCTCCACAAGGAGTCCTGGTGTAGTGCTGTGGGTTAATGCGCTAGATTGTAACGTCTGTTTGAAACCCAAGGATGGTGGTTCAAGTTCACCAGCCACTCCTCGGAAACCCTATACAGGGTTACTATGGTTGGAAACCAATTTGACAGCACTTAACACCATAGCTCTACAAAGGTAGCCCTGGTAGCACAGTGGATTACAAGTTGGGCTGCTAATTGTAAGGTCAGCAGTTTGAATGTACTAGCAGTTCCATGGGAGCAAGATGGCTTTCTGCTCCTGTAAAGGTTACCAGCTTTGGAACTCTGGACAGAGTCACTATGATTGGAACCGCAGCTCTACAATATACAGTTACTTACATTTGCCTGCATGACAGAAGAGCAGGCAGAAGAAAATTCTAATACATTCTAGGCAATTAATTCACAAGCACTACTATTTAGGTAATAAAATGAACAAAATTACATATACTCACTTTCTTTGTTCTGCAGTTTCTTTGGGATGAGCAGATTTATTATTGACATTTGCATTTGCTGCTATAGTATGTCTTCGCTGATTGGTGGGTTTTGACTTTTCTATCAATTTGGTATTAGAAGATGAGGCAGGTTTTGTTACATTTCCAGGTGCTATGCTTTTTGATCGTGCCTCATTTCTTTTGATGTCCTGAAAACTGGTTTTGACAGTAGATATATCAGTTTTTAATTGAACTAATTCTTTTCTATAAGGCCCTTTCCGAACTGTAACATTGGCAGAGGCTCTGATGATGCTTTGTTTCTGCTTGTCTTGGCCACTATCGTGGTGGCTTCTAATAGGAGGTCGCACAAGTTTGTTCTGAGATGCAGTGCTTCTAATTTTAGTGATGGTTGTCACATCTGAGGCTCTGTTACCTTTCACCGGTACACTGCTCATGGTCAGAGGCTGTGGTTTGCTGGCATTAGAGACATTAGTTGAAAGTTTCTTGTTTGTTGTAGAACTCTCATCTTTGACTTGTAAAGGTTTTCTGAATGAATTAATCTTAGATGCAACAACTTGGCCACAGTAAGACCCAAGCACAAGTTTCTTGGGCTTATTAGCTTCTTGCTTCAACTTTTCTGTGGGTATTTGTTTCTTATTATTTTTTTTTAAGTGAAATGCCTGGCTAAATGTCATATGTTGATTTGGAACATCATCTTTAGTTTTTAACAACTGAAGAGATTGACTACCATCCTCAAAATTATTTGTATCAATTTCTAAAGTTGAATTGGTTAATTCACTGGAAGATTCTGAAAGAATACAATTTTTTTCCATTGTTACATTGTTTTTCCTTTGTGTAGGTATATTGGTGTTTTCTTTATTAGCCTAAAAGAGTTAATTTAGACAAATCAGTATTTCAGAAACCATTTCTTCCATGAAGAGGGAAAGGGAATAAAAGGACTATTTAAGACTGCAATACCCAGACCTTACCATTTTTGTTTTAAGTTTCAGGATGTTTGTTCCATTTTGAATCTGGTCCTTGGATGTCATCACACTCTGTTTTCTATTAATTAAAAAACAAATGTAAAAACTTGACCATGTAGTAAAGCTTCTGATTGAGGGGTCTGGAGAAGACAGGGAACCTTAACAATTAACTGTGACTTCATAATTTTAAATAGAAGAATTAAACTGAGTTTCATTTTTTTTGGCAATATTTCATTAAAATGTGATTTGACAGTGCATAAACAAGATGCAGGAATTTAAAAGTATTTGTTTTTAAAGTCTTAATACCTTTACCCTGCATATGTGGTGGTGGTGGTGGTGATGTGCCATGGAGTCGCTTCCGACTCTGTCTCCAAGGCTGTAAACCTTTAGGGGAGCAAAAAGCCTTATCTTTCTCCTGCAGTAGTTTTGTACTGGCTGACCTTGAGGTTAGCAGCCCGACTCATAACCTTATGTAAACACTTGATATTCTCATTTTAAACCACTCTTCTCTGGTCATCAAAAAGTTGGTTGGTTTTTTTGAAATCTTAAGTGATAGCTTCTTGGATAGTGAAGTACTTAGTAACAGAGTTACATTGTAAACTTTAAAATAGTGTTCCCAAGAAATCCAAATTTTACTATATATACACTTACAGCTTAATTTAAATTAAGAAATGGACTCTAGTTTTCTAGGTGGTTGAATAACACTGAGAGCCCTGTAGGATAAACACTGAACTGGTAAACCAAGTTCAAACCTACCAGTCACTCTTAGAAACCCTATACACACGGTCACTAAGAGCTGGAACTGACTCCACCATGCACATAACAGATAACACTGCATTTAGGGTATGTACTCATAGCAAATACTTCCTCAAGAATGTGTCCAACTCCTTTTTTACAGTGATAAATGACTAGCAAAAGCCACAGAATCTCTTTATTATTGTTGTGTGCCATCGTCGGTCTAACTCATAATGACCCTATTTTGAGCTTGAACCACCAACTTTGTGGTTAGCAGTCCAGTGCTTATCCTACAGCACCACACCAGTAGTCCAGGAAAGTATGTTAAGAGCATTATTAGGTTATGGGAAAGAAGGTCAGAAGACAAGAGAGAATAGTTATTCCCTAGATCTAGATCAAAAACAAAAGAAGAGTTTTCTTCAGAAAGGAGTCCATCTTCACAAATACAAGGGTAAATTGTAAGTATTACTACACAATCACAGAAACCTTTATTAACCAAAAAAATATAAAAATGTGAGGCTATTATTTCTCAGCATATCCTTCCATATAGCTCTATGAACTTTTGAAGGTGGTGTTTCCATTCCTGTGACTGTTCCCTGAAGAATGCTGTATTCTTCCATTCACACCATTATCAAATGGCAGCTCTGGCATCCTTGAGGGACTCAAATGGTGGTCCTTTAAAATGTTGAGTTGGGAGCAAAAAAAGTCTAAAGAAACAAGATCAGGGCTGTAATGTGGATGGGGTAAGGCTTCCTAATGAAATTCTCATAGGACAGCCCTTGCTACTCTTAAAATGTTTTTCATAATATACCCCTGTGGAACTTCCTGTGTTCTTCAAGAAATTCTATTGACTACCTTTTTGCTCTCCCGAAAAGTATCACCAACATTACCCTTTTGGAATCCCAGAGTCATCATAACCTTCCAAGGTGACCTCTCTGCCTTGAATTTAACTGGCCCAGCTGATCCCCCAAGAAGCCACTGTTTTGATTGGACCTTGATCTCTGGATCATATCAATATTGCTTAGAAGACTAATGTAAGTATCTGTTCTTTGAACTAGATTTTTACATAATGATTTTAAA
The DNA here is from genome assembly GCF_000296735.1 of Chrysochloris asiatica. Lineage (NCBI taxonomy): Eukaryota > Metazoa > Chordata > Mammalia > Afrosoricida > Chrysochloridae > Chrysochloris > Chrysochloris asiatica. The sequence goes on along the minus strand of NW_006409012.1, from coordinate 680,078 downwards.
AAATAGTTTTTTGAACCTTAACTAGCCTAAGGCAAGTATGTTACTGAGAGAACTTGTCTACAGTCACCTGCTAATTGCAGACGTATTTAGTTACTAAACACATACATGTATGAACCCTAGTAGCAATACTTTTTAAAAAGAGCTTTTATTGTGGATTAGAAGTTTATAGAATAGATCATCAGGTTTACATTGAATAAATCATATACTTTGCTTCATATCAATGACTGCAATCCTCAATGTAATTTCACTAATCTTACTCATTTCCTCCATTTCTTGTTTCCATTCCCTCTTTCCCCACTCTTTACATTTTGTCCTTAGGTAAACGATGTCATTTTGATCTTGAATGCCCGACCATTCTATGGTGTGCATACCTCACTAGTGTTGCTGTTCCCATTCAAATACCTATCTATTGCTTGGCTGATAACTGAGTCACAAGGGTGACCTGAAGAGAGACCCAGGGGCTCTACCAGCCTGTGTCTGATAAGTCTGGTCTTTTTTATGATTTTGAGTTTTGCTTCACATTTTTTTCCACTCTACCCAAGACTGTCTAATGTGATCTCTTTTAGAACCGTTGGTCGTGGCAGCCAGGCATAATCTAGCTCTTCCGGTCTTGTAGAGACTGATGTTCATGTATTCCATTACTACATTGGGCTAACTATTACCAAACGTCTTCAATTTTCATAACTCTTGTTTCCTCCACACAGGAGAGAACAATCGTAGCACCTTAAATGGCCACCCATAAGCTTTGGTAAGATCCCAGTTACTACAAACCAAAGTAGAATGTAGAACATATATTTGTGGAGTGTGTTAAGTAGCAATACTTCTTTTATTTACTCTGGGATACATTTCCTATACAGAAATATGCTTTTTTTCTGCTCACCAAGCTATTTTCAGAATCAGGTTTTTTCAGCATAGAAAAATTCCAGCTATGATTTCTCAAATATTGCTTCTACTTTGCCTTGTAGTTATCTATATGATGGTAATTTCTCCATACCTGAACACCTCAATTGTTGTTAAGACTTTTCACTGTACTGAACTATATTCTGGGAGAATTCTCAGGTTCAATCCTACAGGTCACTGATTTCTTCAGTTCACTTTGCTATTCAGACCTATATATTTTATTTGAACAATTTCATTCCAAAGATTTCTGATACTCTTGTAATGTCCCCCTTTTCTTGGTTTATGTGTATATTACCCCTTTAAAGATATTTAAAAGTCCAATCTCTATGATATATATTCACTTGATTGCTTAGTTTGTTACTTTTTTAAAATTGTGTTGGATTTTCTCACAGTTGGTTAATTCTTGACTATGTACTATGTTTGCACAAATCTAAATGCTGTTAGTTGAAAAAAGTACCTTTCCATTAAGAAAGGGGAAAAAAACAAACAAAAACACCCAAACCATCTAATTAGACATAGCACTGGCTTAAGAGAAATTCCAAATCCAGAGATGTTAACATGGAAAAACATGCATTTTTAAAATTGACAAAATTGAGTATTTTTAGAGTTGATTAATTTTGGCTATACTGCCTTTCATATTTGTGCTCAGTCTTGCTTAGGGGAGGGGCAGAATTGTTGATATAACTCATACATCATTTTAAATGATGGAGGGGTCAACATGTACCATTAAAGCAAAGTTATCTTTTTCTAAGTATGGGTGCTTCTTGTTCCTCCTTGACACTGGCAGTCACATTCTCCTCTTGAAGCTCCTCCATTTACTATTTGAGGGCAAATACCTCTCATACTATGGCTTGGCCCACTGTAAGATGGAAAGAGATGTTCAGGGTCATGAAGTGAGACTACTCCTATGTGATACAATTCAACTAATCAGGCCACCTGGTGACCTCAGCGTCTACTGCTACTAGATTTATAGCATCTGATGCACAAAACCTTTTTAAAGTGTTGAAGAGCACAGATGTCAGTTTGAGGACGAAGGTGCACCTGCACCTAAACCATGGTATTTTCAATAAACTCATATGCATGTGAAAGCTGTACAGTGAATAAGGAAGACTTTAGAAGAATTGATGCCTTTGAGTTATGGTGTTGGAAGGGAATATTGAAAGTGCCATGGACTGCCAAAAGAACCAAGAGATCCGTTTTGAAAAAAGTGCACCCAGAGTGCTCCTTGGAGGCTAAGATGGCCAAACTTTGTCTCTCATACTTCGGACATATTGTCAGGAGGGACCAATCGCTGGAGAAGGATATCATGTTTGGTAAGATGAAGGGTCAGAGAAAAAGAGGAAGATCCCCAACAAGATGGATTAGCCAAGTGACAGCATCGATGGACTCAAGCGTGGCCGCAGTAGTGAGGTCAGCCCAGTATCGGACAGTGTTTCATTCTGCTGTGTATAACATCACTATGAGTTGGTATCAACTCGATGGCACCTAACAACACAACAATAGTGATGCTTTATCATGAGAACATCAGAAGCAGTCTTAATTAGCGTTAACTTACCTTTCCTCTACTAAAGTCTACCAGTCTATCTTTTTCCATAGCCATATATTCTACTTTCTCTTCTGTTCTAATGGATAAACTTTGCTGTGCTGATCTAGTGTCAAACTTTCTACTTTTACTCTCTATTCCATTTCCTCTTCTCTACTCATGGCATTTGCTCCTGCAAATATTTTAAAAATTTATATATCAGCAACTTGTCCCTCTCCTACTAATTTTCCATCAGCATATAAATATTAGGTTTATATCTTCTCTTAAAAAGCCAAAACCACCTATTTCCATTCAGTTAAATACTAGTTTGTTTTGCTGTATACAAAACTTCTCAAAAATACCTAGCAAAACTCATTGTTTCATCTTCTATTCTCTTCTCAGCCTATAGAGTCTACATCTATCAGAAAATTGTCCCTAATACTCTACTCACACTCCTAATGCCATCACTTCCATGATTCTATCTTATGGGCAAGTTCTCAGTAATCATCTTACTAGACCTCGCAACCATGCTTAGCAACTGATCAGTTTTCTTTCTGTAAGCACTTTCTTCACTTTGCTACTGGAGTACCAATTTTTTCTTGTAATCTTACCATTCTACTTCATTTAAGTCTGTTTCTTCCTGGCCTGCCCAATTGAAAATTTTACATTTTTCTGCCTTTTTTAGTTTTACACTTCCTAGAAACACCTCTTTTTCTGTCAATGCTGATAGAATTTTAGTGTTTAGTCTCGAAACTGCTTTCTTACCTGCTAGCTATAAACTTCAGGGCAATGAGAACAGATTCTATTCACCTGTTCAGTGTAGAGATATACGTAAAAACATTATAATCTTGTTTTAAGATTGTATGTGGCATATACACATTCCCACCGCCCCCCCAAAAAAAAAACTGTTAGGATACGTTACATCATCTTAGTCCTTTACCCTCTATAAACAAAATATCCTAAAAACAAGGACATTTCTTATTTTAATCTCAATATAGCTATCAAGCTCATAAATGTACAACTTTAATCTATTGATATTTTCGTTGTCAACTAACATAATAATGTCCTTCATGACATTTCCCCCCCAGTACAGGATCTACATTACACTTAGTTGTTATGTCCCGTTAGCCTCTGGAACATTTCAGGATCATGCTTAGCTCCATTATTTGATTTACATTCTGTACCTAATCCATCACCAGTTCTGTCAGCTTTACCAACTTTGACGATTTTCCACCATGAGGAAGGGTAGAAGAGATACTCATTAAAACAACAAGACTCTAACCCTTCCTGCCCCGGGCTGAACTGAACTGGGCTGTGATTCCTCTTGGCTTGAGCTCCTACTATGGCCCCCAAGAGGGGCTGACACTTCATCTCCTGGTGCAGATAGATCCCGCCCGAAGGAAGAAGGCGCGACCCAGGGACTAAGGGGCAGAGGCCGACTCCGAACCTCGGGAGAAGGGCACTCAGCTTGAACCAGAGACTTTGAGAGCGCGCCTGCCCAGCTCGGCGAGGGCTGCAAGATGCCCGTGCTGAAGCAGCTGGGTCCGGTGCAGCCCAAGACACGACTGGAGCGAGGCGCGCTGTCCATCTCGGCGCCACTCGGCAACTTCAGGCACATGCTGCATGCGGGGCGTGGCAGCGACGCCTTTGGGGACACCTCGTTCCTGAGCCGCGACGGCGGAGGGCCGCCCCCTGAACCCCGGGTGCCGTCGGCGGGAATCCCGCGCTGCTCACCGCTGCCTGCTGTCCTGCAGACCCCCGCGCCCGCGCTCCGAGCGCCCGCTGACCCGCTACTGTCCTTCCACCTGGATCTGGGCCCTTCCATGCTGGACGCCGTGCTGGGCGTCATGGACGCGGGGCGCCC
>NW_006409012.1:669682-675497 GCF_000296735.1 Chrysochloris asiatica | reverse complement strand
CCAAAAGAATATCTATTTCAACAACCAGTACACTGTATATAATGTCACTAAGAGATATGAAACAACAGTTACCACTTACTGAGTTTTCACTATATACCAGGCAAGATATGGGAAAAACACATAGACTATCTAATTTGGTTCCCAAAGAATATGTGTAACTACTAGACTGTGAACCACAATGTCCATCATTCGAGCCCATCAGATGTTCTGCGGGAGAAAGATGAGGTTTTCTGCTCCTGTGAAGATTCAAAACCTCGGAAACCCTATACAGGGTCACTATGAGTTAGAACAGACTTGGTGGCACTTTAACAACAATCCCATTTTAGTATAAGTAAAAGACTCTAAAGAAGCCAAGTAACTTGCCCCTAAGTTACTTAGCTATAAGCAACAACTAACAGCTCAGGTCCATATTCCAAAGTCCATGTTCTTAGAATGCACACAAAGAGCATAAATTATCTCTAAAGAATAAGAGGGCATTTGTATTTCTATTTCATATACACTTCCAAGGACTTTTGTTTTGTCACAACCATCATTATAATTTACACATAGTATTAACAAAGAAATTTTTATGGAAGTTAAAACAGATGATCACCAAACATTTGGGAGTCACCCTATAAAAAAGCTCCAAATACATTAAAATGAAAAGTTTTGCTAAATTATTGACAGACCTTTGTAGCACTGTATAACCCATAAATCAACGTTTTAGTATATGCCAGGGGGCTTCTAAAAGTTGTGGAAGACACCCTTCAAGACTGAGACTCAAGGGGAATACATGAGCAGGCATATGGTCTTGCTGGTGACCACACTGGTCTACCAATAAGGGGAGGTGGGGGAAAAACAGCATGTAGCTGTGAGCTAAGTCCAATCATGTTCCACAGACTCCTGTCCACCTAGACTGAGACCTGGTTGGTCAACAGTATGACAAGACCTGGAAACTCCTGGGCCCCAGGACAAGGACATGGCCAGAGGACTAGAGTGGAGAGAAGTGTCCAACTGATATGTAGTGAGGGGAAATGCACAAGAACACCCATACTTGCAAATAACACGCATTTGACCTGGCTTCAATGGCTGGATGATCAGAACTCGAGTACAGGAAGAAAGAAGAAGAAAAAAGAGTAATCCGCTACAATTTGATGAACCTGACCTATACTTATGGATGTAGTAGCTCAAAAGAGGGAACTAATCTTTACAGCAAGGATCATTCCCACCACCTCAGTACAAAGGGTTGTCAGGGATGGGCAACTTAGACATTGGCTACTCAAAATGGGTGGCTTTGTAGTACAAAGGCACAAAGTGACTGGCTTACAAGTTTTCAAGAGGGAGCCTAGTTTCAGAGAGTATGAGTAAAGGTAGACTCTCCACTGAAGTGGTTTCCAACCTATCTAGACGGGGCTGGTGAAAGGAGATGGGGATCAGACTCTTTGTGGGTCAATAGTGAATAATTGCTATTAGGACTGATTGTGAGTGTTGCAAATGCAAAGGCAGACATTTTGTAACAAAAGGAGTGGAGCGGTTGATCTTGTAGTCCAGGACCGGAGGACTCTGGGACCATCAAGAGAGAAAAGCAGAGTGTGGGATCCTATCCAGAGAAGCAGTGATGCCAGAGATGGAGGAAGAGATGATGACATGGAGAGATGGAGTGGCTAGGAACCCTGGACTCAGGGAGGGAGAGGGGCTGTGTGCTGAAGGCCAGGGGGTGGATTTGTGGGGTGTGTCCTTTGGTAAAAAACTGAAGGAATGGAAGAAAATGCTGTTGAATGATGATGCAAGGAGGGGATTGTAATCATTGCAATAAAATGAAATTTGGTAAGAAGAATATAAAGCTGATGTTGTCCCATGTAAACTATCAATCAAGTCACACACACACACAAACGCTGAACAATTCAATTATCTTTCAATTGCATTTTTCCAGGAACTTTTAGAAGCCCTCTGGGACACACATATATTGTTTTAAAATTTCTTCCCCTTAGAAAGTGAATTAACTCATATATATAGGAGCTCTGGTAGCGTAGTGGTTACGAATTGGGCTGCGAACCACAAAGTCAGCAGTTCGAAACTACCAGCTGTTCCGTGGGAGAAAGATAAGGCGTTCTGCTCCCGTAAAGATTTACAGCCTTGGAAACCCTGTACAGGGTTGCTATGAGTCGGAACCGACTCCACGGCACATAATAACAACCCATAGCGACCCTGTATATGGTGAGCTTGAACTGCCGACCTTGCAGTTCAAACGGCTTTGCAGTCTGGCGCATTAACCCACAGCATCACACCAGGACTCTACATATGTGAATATGGTGGTTGGTGGTTATGTGCTGTGGAGTCGGTTCCAACTCATAGCGACCCTGTACAGGGTTTCTGAGGCTGTAAATCTTTATGGGAGCAGAAAGCCTCATCTTTCTCCAGCAGAACAGCTGGTAGTTTCGAACTACTGACCTTGCAGTTTGCAGCCCACTTCGTAACCACTACGCTATGTGGATATGGAGCGCTTAAAATGTGGTGAGTCATGGTGTGTTGTTACAGAATAAGCACTTAACTGCTAACCACAGGGCTAGTGGTTCAAACCAGCCGCTCCTTGGAAACCCTATAAACGGTCACCATCAGTGGAAACTGCTCCAAGGGAACTTAACACTCCAAAGTTAGATGTTGTTGTTGTTAAGTGCCAAGTCAATTCTGACCCATAGCGATCCTGTATAGGGTTTCCTAGGAGCGGCTGGTGAGCGTGAACCACCTACCTTGTGGTTCAAACAAACTTTGAAAGGCAGCGCGTTAACCCACAGTGCCACATCAGGACTCCCAACAAAATTTAGATGTACAGAAAGTAAAAATACACTCCGGATTTTGAAGACTTAGCACCAAAATGAATGTGAAAGATCTCAAGAGTAAACCTTCATTATGAATTTCATGTTAAGTATTATTTTGGATGTTAAATAAAATACATGTTAAATTTAATTTTAATTTAAAAAATATGGGTACTGAATCTTAGAAATTACATACTGAATTGCAATTATATTTTAAAATTATCTCAGCCCTTATATATAATTTTACAGAACTTCAATGAAATAAATTTGATTTCACCTGGATAGTATCTGATGGTCCTGTTTATATTCAAAAAGTGTTTTTCTTTTTAATAAATGTTGCTCGAGTTGTTTTCTTCTTTGCTCTAAATAACAAAAGAAAAGATCTACAGGTAAGTATTAGCTAAATATTGTTGACTGAAGATTTTTACTTAGAAAGTTGTATACGAGCAGAAAACTTCCCAATTCCTTTGCCTTTGAGAAATAATATTATTATCAGATTGCTAACCACTCTGTAAAATAATTACACTCTTACTGCCTGATGGTAAAGAATCTGAAATACCGTATTTTCAAACAACGGTTTCTGAACACCAGGCTAAATGGTAGGGGCGTGACACCAGACCCCAACTTGTGTCTGCCTACTAAGGTGTCAGAAATGGGTCGGGTGAGTCACTTCAGTTTCTTTCTCTTTGCCCTCAAGTAGGACAACGAAATTAGCACCCGAGAAACCCCAGGCTTCCAGAATGTCTATAAGGTGAAATTTGTGTTCAATTTGGAAACTCAAAACTCCATCCTCGCAGGACCTGGCGCCAGAGATCGGCCAGCGCAGGCGCAGTTGGCCTTCGGGCCCCGCTCCGCAACCAACGGCCCAGCGGAAGCCAGCCAACCTCGCAGCGAGCGGGGAGGCGTTCAATCCGGAGTCACAGCAGACTGGGCGCTACGCTTTTATTACCCATTTCACAAAGGCCAAGACAGGTCTGTAGAGACCAAGCGCCTGGCTCAGGGTTCTCACGCACCACGCCAGGGGTAGAGTTGGTCTGCAGAACGCGTGCTCAAACTCCGAGCTCGCGGAGCCCATTAGCCCACCGCCCCGCCCGATCCCCTCCGGCTCACGACCCGCCTTCCGCACCCGCCGCTGTACCTTCACCTTTGAACGCACGCTGGGTCCTCTGACTAGGTGGTAGCTGCAGGTCCCGGGGAAGGGCCGGGATGCTCATGGCACGACGGAACGGAAACCCGTGTCTTCTGCGCCGGACTGCATAAAATTCGCCCAAGCAAGCAGTCCCGCACACTTACGACACGCGTAGGGTCTGCCCAGAGACGATGCGAATGCCGCCGCCGCCGCCCATTGGTCCGGCTAGAATTGAAAGGACCAATGGCCGCAGAGGGGCGGAGCCCAGGGTGCGGTTGTCAAGTGGGTTCTTGTTCTTCAGTGGTCTGTTAATAGGGTTCTGCACAGACTGTCAGTTGTTTTTAGTGACTTGTAGCCGATTAGGACTCACAGGGGTCACGTTTAGGATTTCCAAGGGGGTGGCTGGTGGGTTTGGACTGTCTAATTTGCCTTTAGCAGTATTGTGCTTATCCTACAGCCCCACAATCAGGACTCCAGATTAAACAATGCCTTTCATACAGCCTGGAAGGAGTCCCCCAGCTGTATACATTTACTTAGTTAATAATGATTAAAATGCCTACTGGGAAGGATAAATTCTGGATAGCTAACCACAAGGTGGTCAGTTCAAACCCACCAGCTGCTCCTCAGAAACTCTATATAGGGCTTCTATAAATTGGCTGCAACTACACAAAGATTTACACCCTCGGAAACCCTGTACAGGGTCGTTATGGGTCGGAACCGACTCAACGGCACTTAACAACTTAACAACAACACAAAGCTTAACCACCACCACCACAACAACAACTAAGTGAGGGCAAACAGTGAAAGCAATCAGCTGCTAAAGAAAGATTGGGTAATTACACACATAAGCACCTTGGAAAAAAGACCTGATGATCTACTTCTAAAAAACAGGCCAATGAAAACCTTGTGGAGCACAGTTCTATTCTGGCACACATGGGGTTCGCCATGAGTTGAAGTTAGAGTTGACTCACGATCATTGGTTTGTTTTTCTTGGTTTTATACCAGGATTAGAGTTGACAATTTCAATCACGGCATATGCATACTTCAGCTGGAGAAAGAGTAAGGAAGACTGAAGAATTGATGTCTTTGAATCGTGGTGTTGGTAAAAATAATGAAAGTTAGAGTAAGTCAATATTGCTACAAAATCAGAAAATGTTATTAAAAATATAAAAATGTGAAGGTATTGTTTCTCAACAAATCCTCCACGTACACTTCTCAAGGCAGTGTCTCCATCTCTTTAACCATTCCCTGAGGAACTCTTTGATCTTGATGTGTTATAATTAGGGGCTGTGGAGTTTGTTCATACTCATAGGGAATATATGCACAACAGAACAAAACACGTAGTGATCTAGTGCTACTATAACAAATGCCACAGGTGTGTGACTTTAATGAATAGAAATGAATTTCCTGACTTTTGTGAGGAGCATCGAGTCATTTTTGGACTCAGAGCAACACTTGTTGTTGTTAGGTACAATCGTGTCGGTACTGACTCATAGCGACCTTATGCACAGCAGAACAAAACACTGCCTTATCCTGGACCAACCTCACTGTTGCCACGCTTGAGTCCATCGATGGCTGCAACTTGCCCAATCCATCTCATTGGGGGTCTTCCTCTTTTTGCAGACTCTCCACCTTACCAAACATGATATCCTTCTCCAGCAACTGGTCCCTCCTGACAATATGTCCAAAGTATGAAAGATGAACTTTGGTCATCTTGGCCTACAAGGGGCACTCTGGCTGCACTTCTTCCAAAATGGATCTTTTGGAAGTTAGTTCTTTTGGAAGCCCACGGCACTTTCAATGTTCTCCTGCAACACCATAACTCAAAAGCATCAATTCTTCTGTGGTCTTCCTTATTCACTGTCCAGCTTTCACAAGCCTATGTTGTTAT
>NW_006409012.1:645333-646516 GCF_000296735.1 Chrysochloris asiatica | reverse complement strand
GGTCTTGTGCAGCAGAATTGCCTAATGCAATGCGTCATTTGATTTCTTGACTTCTGTTTTCATGAGTGGTGATTGTGGTTCCAAACAAAGTGAATTCTTTTACAACTTAAATATTTTTTGTTTATCATGATGCTATTTATTGCTCCAGTGTTAAAGATTTTTGTTTCCTTTACATTGAGCTACAATGTGGTCTTTGATCTTCATCAGTAAATATTTTAAGTCCTCTTGCTTTCAGCAAGCAAAATTATGTCATTTGCATATTGTAGGTTGTTACTGAGTTTTCCTCCAATCCTGATGCCACGTTCTTCTGCATATAATCCAGTTTCTTGGATTATTTCCCCAGCATACAGACTGAATAAGTATGGTGAAAGAATGCAACCTTGGTGTACACCTTTCCTTATTTTAAACCATTCAGTGTCCCCTTGTTCTAGTTGAACGAGTTTATCTTGTTCTATGTACAGGTTCCTCATGAGCACAGTTTAGTTTTCGCTTCAGTTTTTTCCATCATTTGTCATGGTCCACACAGTTGAAAGCCTTTGTATACTCAATAAAGCACAAGTAAACATCTTTCTGGTATTGTCTACTTTCAGCTAAGATCCATCTGACTTTAGCAATGATTTCCCTCATTATAGCTTATTATATTTCACATCTATATTCATTGCATTATTCATAGTAGCAAAAAGATGGAGACAACTTAAGTGTTCACTGGCAGATGAACGGGTAAACAAATTGAGAGTGTTGTTGTTATTAGGTGCCATCTAGTTAGTTCCAACTTATAGGGTACAAAGAACTTGCTGTTGTTGTTGCTGTTATTGTGAAGTGCCATTGAATTGGTTTCAACCCATAGCAACCCTATATAGGATTTCCAAGGAGCAGCTGGTCAGCTTGAACTGCTGACCTTGCAGTTCAAACGGCTTTGCAGTCTGGTGCATTAACCCACAGCGCCACACTAAACACTGCCAAATCTTAAACAACCTTACTATGTTCAAATGCCTGGTTACAGTCACTGTGTCAACCAGTCTCATTGGAGAGCTCTTCCTCTTTTCTGCTGACCCTACACTTTACCAAGCATGATAATTTCCTCCAGGGACTGGTCCCTCCTGACTCCATGCCCAAAGTATGAGAGACAAAGTCTCGCTATTTTCACTTCTAAGAAGCATTCTGGTTCTACTTCTTTCAACAT
>NW_006409012.1:634656-644058 GCF_000296735.1 Chrysochloris asiatica | reverse complement strand
CAAATCAAGACTGTAAGTTATATGACTAATGATTTTCCAATGAAGCTCTCATAAAATTGCCCTTGTTTGATGAGAAGAATGTGCAGGAGCGCTGTCGTGGTGAAGGGCTGCCAGGTGAAGTTTCCAGAGAAACTTCTTCTGCTAAAGCTTTGATTAACTTTCTCAAAGCACTCTCATAATAAACCGATGCTATCATTCTTTGGCCCTTCAGTAAACCAATAATCAAAATGCCTTGAGTACTCCCCAAAAACTGTTGCCATGGCCCTTGCTCTTGACCTGTCTGCTTTTACTTTGATTGAATCACTTACATCTTTTGGGAATCATTGTCTTGATTTACGATCATACAGACAAAGCCATGTTTCATCTCCTGTTACTATTCTTTGAAGAGATGATTCAGGATCTTGAACCCACTTGTTTAAAATTTCCACTGAAAGCTCTGCTCTTGTCTGCAGCTGATCCGGGCACAAGAATTTTGGTACTCATTGATTAGAAAGTTTGCTCAACTTTAATTTTCAGTCAGAAGTGTGTAAGCAGAACTAGTCTTGTGTGTAGTGGAGATTATTGTTTCTGCTGTTAATCATTGAACCTCTTCAATGAGGCCACAAACAAGATGTCTCTTTGAAAATGGATGTGGATGATCTGCTGCAACAAGGCTTCATTTTAAACATTTTCTCCTGCCTTCTCAGAATGAATTATCCATTTGTAAATTGTGGATTTCTTTGAGGCATTGTCCTCATAAACTTTTTGGAAAGCATCAATGGTCTCAACATTTTTTCACCCAAGTTTTTTGTGTATGGTGTGAGATATGGGTCTTGTTTCATTCTTCTGCCAATGGATTTCCAGTTTTTTCAGCACCATTTACTGAAAAGACTATCTCTTCTCCATTTAATGTACATGATTCTTTGCCAAAGATCAACTCAGCATAGATGGATGGATTTACTTCTGAGTTCCCAATTATATTCCATTGATCTACATGCTTTTCATTATGCACAGGCTGTTTTGATTACTGTGGCTGTGTAGTAGGTTTTGAGATCGGAAAGTGAGAGACCTCCTATTTTGTTGTTTTTTAGTAATGCTTTGCTTATCCAGGATCTCTTCCTTTCTATATGAAGTTGGTTTTTTAATATCTTTAAAGAATATTGTTTAAACCTGGATTGCGATTGCATTACATCTTTGTAATTGATTGCTTAGGGTAGTATTGCTTTGGATAGTATTGACATTTTCACAATGTTAAATCTTCCTATCCATGAGCACAATATAAGTCTTCCATTTTTGTAGGTCTCTTTTAATTGTGTTTTATAGTTTCCTTTGTATAGATCTTTTTTCCCTCTGGTTAGATTTATTCCTAAGTAGAGCTCTGGTAGCGTAGTGGTTATAAATCGGGCTGCGAACCTCAAGGTTAGCAGTTCGAAACTACCAGCTGTTCCGCGGGAGAAAGATGAGGATCTTTGCTCCCATAAAGATTTACAGCCTCGGAAACCCTGTACAGGGTCGCTGTGAGTCGGAACCGACTCCATGGTACATAACAACAGCAGCAATTTCATCTTGGGTGGCTATTGCAAATGGTATTTCCCCCCTGATTTCCTTTTCAGAGCTTTCTTTACTAGTATAAAGGAATCCAACTGATTTTTGTATGTCGATCTTGTACCTTGCCACTTTGCTCAATCTTTCAATGAGTTCCAATAATTTTCTTGCTGAGTCTTTGGAATTTTCTAAGTATTGGATCATGCCATCTGAAAACAGGGAGAGTTTTACTTCTTCTTTGTCAATTTGGATATCTTTTATTTCCAGTTCTTGTCTTATAGCTCTGGCTAACACTTTTAGCACAATATTGAACAGGAGTAGTGATAAAGGGCATCCTTGTCTGATTCCAGTTTGCAAGGGGAAAAATGGCTTCAGTTTATCTACATTGAGAGTGATGGTGGCTATTGGTTTTGTATTGTTGTTGTTGTTAAGTGCCATCGAGTCGATTCTGACCCAGAGTGACCCTGTATAGGGTTTCCAAGGAGTAGCTGGTGAGCTTGAACCACCGACCTTGCAGTTCAAACAATTTTGCAGTCTGATGCATTAGCCCACAGTGTCACACCAGGAAACCATTGGTTTTGTATATCTGCCCTTACTTATGTTGAGAAATTTCCTTTGTATTTCTATTTTATTGAGTGTTTTAAAAATCAGAAATGGGTTTTGGATTTTATTGTGTGCCTTTTCTCCATTGATAAGATTTTGTGGTTTTTTTCCTTTGTTTTATTTTTGTGGGAGTTTATGCTTATTGCTTTTCTAATACAGACCCAACCCTGCATACCTGGCATGAATTCCACTGATCACGATGTATTATGTTTTTGCTATGTTGTTGGATTCTGTTGACTAGTATTGTGTTGAGAATTTTTACATTTATGCTCATGAGGGATACTGGTCTATAATTTTCTTTTTTAGTGATGCCTTTGCCTGGTTTTGGTGTGAGGGTTATGCTTACTTCAAAAATTAATTTGTGAGCTGTCTATCCTTTTCTCTATTCTGGAATAATTTGAGAATTGGTGCCAGTTCTTCTCTGAATGTTTGATAGAACTCACCAGTAAAACCTTTTGTGCCTGGGATTTTTTTTTTTGGGGTGGTGGTGGTTAAAATTGCTTGGTCAATTTCTTCTTTTGTTAGTTGTTGTTGTTAAGTGCTGTCAAGTCAGTTCTGACTCATAGCTATCCGGTATAGGGTTTCCAGAGAGCAGCTGGTGGGTTTGAACTACCGACCTTGAGGTTCACAGTCTAGTGCTGATCCTACCGTAGCCCTATACCAGGAGTCTTCTTTTGTTATGATCTGTTCAAGGTCTCTACTTCGGTCTGTGTTAATTTAAGTAGATCATGTATTTCTAAAAATGTGTTTCCGTATCTTCTAGATTATCAAATTTGTTGGAGTTCAATTTTTTGTAGTATTGTTATTATCCTAATTTCCATTGGTTTTGTTGTGATATCACCCATAATTTGTGTTTTGTTAGGTTTGCCAGTGGTTTGTATATTTTTATCAATCCTTTCAAAGAACCAACTTCTTATCTTGTTGATTCTTCATTGTTTTTGTTTTCTATGTCATTTTATGTCTGCTTTATCTTTTATTATTTCCTTTTTACCCTCTGCTGGCTGTAGGCTTACTTTGCTGCTCTTTTCTAATTGTTGGAGATGTTGGATTAAGGTGCTGATTTTTGGTTCCTTTTTCTTTTTGGATATATGCATTTATTGCTATAAATTGCCCACTGAGCACTGCTTTTTTTCTGAGTCTCAAAGGTTTTGGTATGTAGTATTTTCATTCTTATTTGATTCCAGGAATTTTTTAATTTCATTTTAAATTTCTTCTATTACCCAATAGCTCTTAAGCAGGTGTTATAAAATTTCCATGTATTTTATTTCCTCCTTTAATCTTCCTGTTGTGGATTTCTAATTTTATAGCATGTGATATGAGAAGATTTTTTGTAGAATTTTGATGCTTTAAAATTTGTTGAAGTTTGCTTTGTGGCCTAACATATGGTCTATTCTGGAAAAATCCTCATGTGTACTGGAGAATGTAAATTGTGCTGTTGTTGGGTCTAGTCCTCTCTATTTGAGATCAAGTTGGTAGATTGTGTTGCTTGAATTTTCTGTGTCTTTGTTCAGATTCTTTCTAGTTGTTTTGTCCTTCAGAGAAAGTGGTGTATTAAAATCACCTACTATTATTGTGGAAAGTCGTTCATTTCTTTCTTCAGTCCTATTAGAGATTGGATTATATAATTTGAAGCTCTTTAATTGGTATCCTAGATGTTTATTATGGTTATGTCCTCTTATTCAATTGATCCTTTAATCATTCCATGAACTTTTAAAGGCTATATATATATATATATATATAGTCCTAATGTGGCACAGTCCTGACTTTTAAAATGTAGTTTCATACAATCTGTGTTCTTGTGACTGACTGACATCATTCAGTATTAATATCCTGCAGATTTATTCATGTTGTTAGATGTTTTGTGGACTTTTTATTCTTTATAGTAACATAGTATTCCATTGCATGTATGTACTACAAATTTAGGAGCTCTGGTAGCGTAGTGGTTACGAATCAGGCTGCGAACCGCAAGGTCAGCAGTTTGAAACTACCAGCTGCTCCGCGGGAGAAATTTGTAGTTGTTGTTGTTGTTGTTGTTAAGTGCCATGGAATCGATTCCTACTCATAGCGACCCTGTACAGGGTTTCTGAGGCTGTAAATCTTTACGGGAGCAGAAAGCTTCATCTTTCTCCCGCAGAAAGCTGGTAGTTTCGAACTGCTGACCATGAGATTAGCAGCCCGATTTGTAACCACTACACTACCAGAGCTCCTTTAAATGTGTATGTATGTTGTTGTTAAGTGCCATAGAGTTGGTTCTGACCCATAGTGACCCTCTAGAGGGTTTCCAAGGAGCGACTGTTGAGCTTGAACCACCAACCTTGCAGTTCAAATAACATTGCAGTCTAGCGCATTAACCCACAGTGCCACAACCAGGACTTTCTCTCTCTCTCTCTCTATATATATATATACATCTATCTATCTTATCTATCTATCATCTATCCTGTTAAGTGACGTTGAGTCTGTTATGACTAATAGTCACCCTGTATAGGGTTCCCAAGGAGCAGCTGATGAGTTTAAACCACTGACCCTGCAGTTCAAACCCACCTTGTGTTTCAGTGCTTATTTCACAGCTCCTTCAAAGTCCTTTGTTAGGTCTGGGTTTGTGACGCAGGTGGTCAAAGGTTGGGGCAGAAGGCCAGGTCAAAATGGCCATTGGAAGAAAGACAGCCAGGGGGCGCTCTAGGCACGTCTCCAAGTCCCAGGCGAACCCTCAAGCAGCACGCGCTCCACCTGGTGTCCTGGGACTTGCAGCTTCGCCTCCCAGCTGCCTCTGCCCCGCCCACCGCCAGGGGGCGCCGCAGGCTGCCCGGTACTCAGCTCCTGGCCTCGGAGCGCCGGCGCGGGCGAGTGGTGGAGGCTGCCCAGGCGGCCATGGACCGGTTCTTGTGGACCAGCGGCCTCCTGGAGATCAACGAGACCCTGGTGATCCAGCAGCGCGGGGTGCGCATCTATGATGGCGAGGAGAAGGTAATGCGGCGGCCCATCCGCCCATGGTCGGCCTCCCCGAGAGCCCGGCGAAAGGGGACTCGCAGGCGGGCGCGCGTCACAGCCGCCCCGGCCCTCGGCAGCCCGGGATACACCGCGTCTCCCGCCCGCCGAGTCGCCTCCCGGGGCCCTAGCGCGTCTGTGCGGGGGCAGGAAAGTGCCTGCCGCGTCCAGCCGGATCGCGCCCTGCGGGTCTGAGGCGCCCACCCCCTGTGGCCTCGAGCGCTCGGCGCCTCCCCACTCCGCCCGCGCCAGCCCAGTAAACCGCACCTTCTGCAACTTTGGAACCATTCCCCGGAAGCGCTGATTGTGGCAACTTCCCCTCCACTCCCACCCCACCAAAATAGTACTTGTATTTCCACAGCTTGTATTTGCTGATGAGAATATGACTTTGTTTTCATGCCGTGGAATAGTGATGGTGACGACAGATTTCTTTGGCATTATTTCAGAATCCCTAATTATCCTGGACCCCGAGTATAATAACTGGGATCGGCCATTTCTGTCTTTGTGGCTATAAATTCCCTGACTCGGTGGTAACACGTGGTTGTTGTCTATTGTGGAAGTCTGGATGGGTTATAAAATCTGCCCTTGGGGAAGGGAGAGGGTGAGGACTATCTTTGAAAGGATTTCTGAAAAAGTTATCAGTGTTTTTCCCATTGAAACGTCCTTGTTAAAGGCGCTTGGTGTTTTTTTTTTTTTTTTTCCTTAATTACTTTAGAAAAGAATTTTGAATGTTTGTTGTTTTCTCATAGTAATACACAAACAAGTCTTGGGAGCTGCAATTGCAAGTAGAGAGGAGAAATATAAACTGTAAGCAAACGTTTTGTGGATACTTGCGTGCAACTGCAAAATGTCATCCAGTTCTGGATGAATCGTATAAGCTGGAATTTGAAAAACGAGTCGTATTTAAATTTATAACCCAGATAACATTGTTAGTTTCCAGTGATTTTCAGTTTCTCCCTCTCTTTCCTTGCAGTTTTGTTAATGAAACTCCCTCTTTTGTGTATGTTCCTTGACTCACAGCTTCTCCTGATTGATGCTTACAGATGCTTTAGGTTCTATTGAGGTTGGCAGAGAGAGCAGGGATAGATAGCTATCAATCGACACAACTGGAATTGGTGCCAGATGGTCTGACTCCCTTAAGGCATTTGAATCACACACTTTGATACACACACTTTAACACACATGAGTTGTTCAGAGTCAGGGTTGACTTGACAACAATTGTTTTTTTGTGTTGGTGACATTATTGAATCACCTTAAATTATTTAAATACCTTAAATAATTTGCTTGGACTTACTATTTCTGTGAAGGAGCCTTCATAGTGTAGGGAATTATGAGTTGGGCTGTTAACTGTAAAGTCAGCAGCCTGTACAGGGCTGCTTTGAGTTGGAACCTACTCCATGGAACACAACCACCACCACCATCACTGTTACTATTAGCTGCCTTCAAGTTGGTCCTGAGTCATTCACAGTCTGATGGTTAGGGTTCAAAGTGTTTTCATTTGCTGATTTTGGGAAGTAAATCACCAGGCTTTTCTTCCTAATCATGTAGTCTGGAAAACTCACTACCATGGAGTTGATTCCAACTCGTAGTGAATATATAGGACACAGTAGAACTGCTCTTAGGGTTTCTGAGGCTGTAAATCTTTATGGGAGCAGACAGCCTCATCTTTCTTCTAAGGAGCAGTTAGTGGGTTCGAACTGCTTGCCTTGAAGTTAGCAGCCCAATGTGGGCATAACTCACTGTGCCACCAGGACATCTTAGTCTAGAAAAGTGCTGCTGAAACCTGTTGCATGTTAGGAACATGCAAACCTCCACTGACAAGTGATGTCTGTACTTGAATTGAACCTGGGTCTCTCTTGCATACTGTCTCAACACTTATTAACTTGATCCCAAATTGGGTTTTGCATCTTTTTATTTTTGGTTTGAGTGGCAAGCTAATACACCCCCACCCCCACAAGTTTATACTTTTGTGATGGCTGTGAATGGGAAATTGAGTTTCCTCCCTAGGTGGTTTGATAATACTCCCATATAAGAAGAATTGAATGCTGTAATGATATATTGACTTTCCAAGGCTCCTCCAAAAGCACTCCTTCAGGAGTACCTGGAAACCATGCTTTTGCAGAACACCACACTCTGGTAGTGTAGTGGTTATGAATCGGGCTGCTAATCTCAGGGTCAGTAGTTCGAAATGACCAGCTGTTTCGCAGGAAAAAGATGAGTCTGTCTGCTCCTGTAAAGATTTACAGCCTCAGAAGCCCTATATGGGGTCACTGTGAGCCAGAACCTACTCCATGGCATATAACCACCAACACACTCTGTGCTGTGTAACTCCAATATATGTATTATGAACACTTTTGCCTCCAGACAAATGGAACCATGACATGTAAAACAACATAAAATTACAGCTGTTAGTGTATGTGTGTGATGCAGATGTGCGGAGCCAGCAAATTCTGGTTGTTCCTTTAAAATGTTTGCTGTTTGTTTTAGCAGAGAAGTTTTAGAAAAAATAGGTGTGGTTTGGGCCTGCCAGCCATTGCACAGGAAAAAGATAAGACTTTTTGCTCCCGCAAAGATTTAAAATCCTCGAAAACCCTATATAGGGTCGCTGTGAGTTGGAACCAACTCTAGGTAAGTTAACAACAACTACACACTCAGTTTGAAACCCTTTGATCTAGTCAGGAATTCCTTTGGAAATAGGTGGGAAGAGTCTTGAAATTGTAGTGTGTTTAATTATGGTAGCTCAGGAGTCCTTGTGTGGTGTTGTAGGATCAGTACTGGACTGCTAACTACAAGGTTGGCAGTTCAAACCCATCAGCTAATTGGAAACCCTGTACAGAGTTGCTGTGAGTTGGAACTGACACAGCATCACTTAACAAATCCTATAACAGCAACAACAACAGGTTTGGTCTCATATAAATTGTCATTTGCTGAGTAATCTGCAGCTACTTGGCCCCTTATATGACTGAGGGCCAGACTGATTCCTGAGAGTAAGCACTGTGTCTTGGCTTAATCCATCTGCTGCAAGTCTCGGAGACCCCACATGGTGCTGAAGACTTTCAGAGGTTACATTTTCGTCTTCACATCTGATAAAGTCATCTCTCATTTAAAATCCTTCCCTGGCTTTCTTGACTGCAGGCCAGGCTACCTAGTCTTCTGTGACGTCATCCCAGCCCATTCCCTGGACAAGAGTGTACAAGGTTCTTGTTTAGACCAGTTGGACGCCCCTGGAGGACAGGAAGTACTCGGTACTTATCCTTGGATCTTTTGACTCCTTGTGATGTAAAGCACATATTTTTGTTTTCAACTGAATATTTAAAGCACCTACTTTGTGCTAAAGGAGTCTTGGTAGCATAGTGGACTACTGCTAACTGCCAGGTTAGCAGTTTGAATCCATGCAAAGATTTACAACCTTGGAAACCATATACGGGGTTGCTGTGAATTGGAACCGATTCAGTGGCACACAGCCACCACTACCACCATCACTATGTATGTGCTAACAAAAAGGTGGATGGTTTAAGTCCACTCAGAGGTCCCTGGGACGAAAGGCCTGGTGATCTACATCCAAAAAGGAGCTATTGAAAACTATGGAGCACAGTTCTACTTTGAGACACATAGGGGGTTCTCTATGAGTTCGAGCCAGCTGCATAGCATCTGTGGGTTTTCTTTGGTTTATAAAGTTCTTGGTCCAATTTCAGGTATATAAGGTGGTAGTTTACTCAGAAAATCATACTCAGTGATAAAGTGTCTTGTGTAAGAACCACAGACTTAGCAGGAGAGACCAAATTTTAATCTCTATTGATCAGACTCCCCAATCCTATGCTTTGTTTACTGTGTGGTAGCAGTTTAAAATATAGCACTCG
This sequence comes from Chrysochloris asiatica, assembly GCF_000296735.1. Lineage (NCBI taxonomy): Eukaryota > Metazoa > Chordata > Mammalia > Afrosoricida > Chrysochloridae > Chrysochloris > Chrysochloris asiatica. The sequence continues at coordinate 635,086 of NW_006409012.1, read as the reverse complement.
CTAGGGCCAGCCTCTGTTGTTAAATGCCGTTAAGTCAATTTTGATTCATAGTGACCCTATATATAGGATTGCTTAGGAGTGGTGAGTGGGTTTGAACACTCCACCTTTTGTTAGCAGTCTAGTGCGTATCCTGCAGCATCACACCAGGTCAGAGTCATTATATAATGTTTAATATAGCACATCCCTTCATAGATGAGGAAACTCAGACCTCAGTTTATCCTTGAAAAGATTGAGACTTGGCCAAGGTCACCCAGCCAGTGACTGGCAGAGCTATGAGTAAACATACATTTGCTTGTTTATACAGACAAAGTATTCATGTTTGTTTGTTTTTTTAAAGGTTTTTATTGTGGATTGACTGAAAGTTTACAGGGCAGATCATCAGTTTTACATTGAACAAATCATACACGTTGTTACATTACAATGATTATAA
>NW_006409012.1:629213-632230 GCF_000296735.1 Chrysochloris asiatica | reverse complement strand
GTAACCTTTTATTTCCTCTAGGGATAGTGGCTCTATATTTACTAATCCAGTGTTAATGGTGACTTTATAAAACATCAGTACTATGAAAAACCTCTGGGTGTGTGTGTGTTTGTGTGTGTGTGTGTGTGTTTGTGTGTGGAGAGAGAAAGAGAGGAGGAATGAATGATGGATTGAATAATGATACATAAATTATTTGGAATGGTTTATCTCAAAATGGTAGTGTTAACACTTAACATGGATTGGTGTGATAATGAGTGATTTGATTTTCTCTTTTAGATTAAAAAAACATTTTCCAAGTTTTTGATAAAGAACATGCATTCTTTCATAACTAGAAAAATGTGAAATAAATAAAAATAGAGTAAGACTTTAATCAGTGAATGCCCGTGTTAATTAGCTTTTTTAGTAGTTAAAATAATTCCAGTTTTGAGTGGTAGAAGCAAACTGGCCTAAACTTGCCTATCAAGTTTAGATCATAATGCATTATAATACCTGAAGGGATGATGACAACCGCAACATTTTACGTTTGCACATTCTTAACTGACATAGCAATGGAACATACTCTAGCTTGAAATTCACATCCTTATGCTTGGTGGATTTCAGTAAGCTAACCTGCAGAGTTTCTTAGAACAATACAGTACTCTAATGTAGCCTCATGTATACTCACTCATGGTAATGAACTCGTATTTACTTTCAGAAAAGGGAAATCTTAACTCATTGGCAAAACAGAGATTTGAAAAAAGTCTTAAGCTCAATTATTTTGTTTTGCATAAGCAAGATTAACCAAAACATCTGACGCTAGACTGAACTATGCTAAAAGTAGACATGTGTTCTTCCTGATTCAGAAGAAAACATGGAATTTTTCTCTGAAGTGTTAAAGCAGTTTGGTGGAAAAATCTCTCAGAGAGGATATTTATACAGTTCAGCAGGTCTGTCTCGTATCTTTAAAGTTTATTAATCGTGTTGTTAATTAGTATGTGTTATGAAAACATTATCAATACAGTCATAGCTTTAAAAAACAATATCCCATTGCCATTAAGTAGATTCGGACTCACAGTAACCCTATAGGACAGAATAGACCTGCCTAGGAGGCCTTCTGAGGTTGTAAATCTTTACCCTAACAGACTGCGTCATTTCTCCCACAGAGCAGTTGGTGAGCTCAAACTACCAAACTTTAGGGTGGCAGCTGAGCACTTAACCACTGTGCCACCTTCATAACTCCCTCACATAAAATTCATGTAAAAATATGTTGGTCACTATGCAAGGTCTTTTTTGACAAAGGTTTCTGTGTGTACTTGATTTAACAGAAATAATGTATATATGTTTCAAAGTTACGTGAAGTTATGTATGCCTGTATCAAATGTAACTTTCTTTTATTAGAGAAATAATATAAATTTTAACTATGGGTAAGCCCAAAGAAGAAAGTTGAACTAATCAGTAATCCTACTACCCTTTGTAGGGTTTTCTAGGAGTGGCTGGTGAATTGGGACTGCTGACTTTGCATTTCAACCTTAGCTTGTAGACCAGTGCTTATCCTGCAGTGCCAGGGAGGCATTTTTCATATTCTCTGTGTGTGTGTGATTGTACATGTGTTAGAATCATGCTACTGATACTACTCTAAAATCCACTTTTTTATATTAATATCATGAGTATCTTATAATATGTCAGCTACACATATAATGTGCCAGACTCTAAAGCTGTTTGAATTGCAAGGTTGGTGGTTCAAGCTTATCAGCTGCTCCTTGGAAACCCTATACAGGTTCGCTATGGGTCGGAATCGACTCAACAGCACTTAACAACACCACATATAATTAAATGTATGCTGATTTTTGTTGGAGTGGTGCAGTGCTTAAGCACTTGGCTGCTAACTTTTGTAGGGCTCCTGTGAGTCAGAATCGGAACTTACTGTGGTGCTGTAGGATCAGCATTGGACTGCTAACCTCAAGGTTGGTGGTTCAAATCCACCAGCTGCTCCTCAGAAATCCTATACAGGGTCGCTGTGAGTTGGAAACAACTTGATGGCACTTAACAAAAACAAGACCCTCACTGAAATGCTTAAAGTTTTTGTTATGAGGCAGCCTTATAAATGGGACCAGACTTTTAACTTATGAAATAACAGAAAACTCCAGAAAAGATACAGGCAAATCTTGTACTATGGCAAATTCCACTTTTCATAATTAGAGTGAAGAGAAGCTTTCAGTATATTTCTTGTTTTTAGCAGAAAGCAATGGTTTGATTTACTAATCTCTTGGGTTTTACACCTAAAGTCAGTTTATCTATATAATTTCCAGTACAAATTAAATGATGAGGATTAAAAGTTTGGATGGAAAGTCCTAAAGACTTACTTTTGTGATTGTATTGTAGCTTAAAAACATTCTTTTAAATGCATATTTTGAGTTGCTAATACAGTCCCTGGATCCAAAGGGAAGACCCCAAAGAGTATAAAGTTAAAAGTGCCTCTTGGTCACCAGTTCTTTTCAGAGTCATCCGGCATTACCCTTTTTTTTTTTAATTTAAGGTTTTTATTGTGAATTGAATATAAGTTTACAGGACAGATCATCAGTTTTACAGTCAACAAATCATATACCTTGTATCATTACAATAATTATAATCCTCTCCATGTACCATCAATTACCAGTGTTTCTCTCTATTCACTTTAGCTTTTTTTGTTTAAAACACTCAGGCATATATAATAATTTACACCACCAAAGGGCACATTCTGCAAGTCTGCCTCCTGGCCACCAGCTCTCAGTCTCTCACTCCCCATGAATCTACCAGCATTACCATTTGAGAAGTGTGTGTGTGTGCAATAGAAGTGAACTATATTGTTTCTTCCTTTTAAAAATACACATTTCTAATGTAGTATGCAAACTGTTCTCAACCTTGTTTTTTTTCACTTAACAGTCTGCTAGCAATACCATGTTTCAGTTGAAAATGCATTTTTTTCACAATTTTTAACAACTGAGTTTTAATGCATTTTGTGGCCAATGGCATCTTGGTGGTGGTGGTGGCTATGTGCC
>NW_006409012.1:627242-628959 GCF_000296735.1 Chrysochloris asiatica | reverse complement strand
AAATACAGTAAGTACATAAATGTAAAGTAAGTATATCATTCTTTTTAATGAATGAGTAGAGGTTTATTGTATAGATACACATTTTTGTACTGGTGGACCTTTAATGTTTCCTATTCTTTGTTTTGCTGTGGGTTAATACGCTGGACTGCAAAGTAGGTATGAACACCAGCTGCTCCTCAGAAATCATATACAGGGTCACTAAGGGTTGGAACTCACTAGATGGCACTTAATAACAACAACAACAAATTCTATTTTTCGCTTTTATAAACAACAGTGAATAACACAGTACTGTTTATCCAGGTGGCGCAGCAGCATAAAGCACTGGACCGCAAGGTCAGTTTGAACCACAAGGTCAAACTTATTACCAGCTGCTCCTAGGTAACCTATATATGGTTGTTATGAGTCGGAACCGACTAAACGGTACTTAATAACAACAACATATATCCCAGTGGTGCAGTTGGGTAAATCTTAGGTTGCTAACCGAAAGGTCAGTGGTTCAAACCTACCAGCCAGTCTGTGGGAGAATAATGAAGCTATCTGCCCTTACAAAGATTTATGGAAACCCTAAGGAGCTCTGGTAGCATAGTGGTTACGAATTGGGCTGCGAGCCGCAAGGTCAGCAGTTTGAAACTACAAGCTGTTCTGTGGGAAAAGATGAGGCTTTCTGCTCCCGTAAAGATTTATAGCCTCAGAAACCCTGCGCAGGGTCACTATGAGTCGGAACCTACTCCACGGCACATAACAACAATGACAACATATAGTGTTACTATGAGTTAGAATCGACTCCATGACAGTAGGTATATATCATCTTAGGGAACCCAGGTGGTGCAGTGACTAAAGTGTAGGCTGCTAAAAAAAAAAGATAGGTGGTTCAAACCCATCAGCTACTCCTCAGAAGAAAGATGTGGCAGTCTGCTTCCATAAGGATTTATATGTTGTCTTGGAACCCCTATGGCAGTTTTACTTGGTCACTATGAGGCAGAATTGATTCAGTGGCAGTGGGCTTTGTTTTGTGTATTTTTGTTGTTGTTGTTTGTTTATCTTCTTAAGGAGTCCTGCAGTTACGGTACTCAACTGCTAAATGCAAGGTTGGTGGTTCTAATCCACCAGCCATGGAAACCCTTTGGGGCAGTTGCATTTGGTACTGTAGAGTCACTCTCAGTTGGAGTTGACTTCATGGCAAGAGGTTTTTATATCATCTTAAGGAGCTTTGGTGGTGCCATAGTTACAGTGCTCGGATTTATTGTTCCTCCCAAAGACCTGGAGATCTGCTTCTGTAAAGACTGTTGTTATTGTTAGGTGTTGGTTCCGACTCATGAGAAATCCTGTGTACAACGGAATGAAACACTGCCAGATCCAGTGTCATGTGTGAGTTCATTGTTGCTGTCACTGTGTCAGTCCATCTCGTTGGTGGTCTTGCTCTTTTTCGCTGACCTATACTTTACCAACTATATCCTTCTCTAGGGACTGACAACACGTCCAAAGAATGTGAGATGAAGTCTCACCATCCTTGCTTCTAAGGAGCATTCTGGCTATACTTTTTAAAAAAAAATGTTTTATTGTGAATTATGTGATAGTTTACATGGGAGAACATTAGTTATATATTCATTCTATTGTATATTGTTTCATTGCCATGGTTACAATCCCCTCCATTCATCATCAGTCCACCAAAGGGTAACCTGCCCCCCACACCCCTCCCCCTGGTCTTCAGCACACA
>NW_006409012.1:624412-626437 GCF_000296735.1 Chrysochloris asiatica | reverse complement strand
TTTTTTTTGCCAACACCATGATTCAATTCTTCTTTGGCCTTCCTTGCTTATTTTCCAACTTTTGCATGCATGTGAAGCAATTGAAAATAACGTGACTTGGGTCAGGCAAACCTTAGTCTCAAAGTGACATCTTTGCTTTTGAGTACTTTAAAGAGGTCTTTTGCAGCAGATTTGCCCTGTGCAAATATATCGATTGACTTCTTGACAACTGCTTCCTTGACAACTTCAGTCTTGTCTCTGTTTATCATGATGTTGCTTTTGTTATAGTCATGATAATTTTTGGTTTATGTTTAGTGTAATATGAAGCCCATGTACATACTGAAGGTCTTCATCAGTACTATAAGTGCTCCAAATCTAATTTGCTTTCAACAAGTAAGGTTGTGTTACCTGCATATCACAGTTTGTTATGGGCCTTCCACCAGTCCTCATGACACGTTCTTTGTATAGTCTGGTTTCTCAGACTATTTGCTCAGCAATACAGATTGAATAAATATAGTGAAAGGGGTACAGCCCTGACACACGCCATTCCTCACTTTAAACCATGTAGCATCCCCTTGTTCTGTTCAGTGACTGCCTCTTGTATGTACAGGTTCTGCATGAACTCAATTGTTCTGGAATTCCCATTTTTCTCAGTGTTATGATTTGTTATGATACATACAGTTCAATGCCTTTGTTTAGTCATTGAAACACAGGTAAACATGTTTATGGAATTATTTGCCTTTAGACTTTGTGACTTAGTGAACTGCTTCTTAGTGAACCTACCAGCTGCTTCTCTGGAGAAAGATGAGGCTGTCAGCTCAGAAACCCTAAGGAGCTGTTCTTCTCTGCCCTACGAGTCACCCTGAGTCAGAATCTCCTTGATGGCAGTGGGTTGGCTTTCAGCCAAGATCCATCTGCTTACAGCCTGAAAAACCTCTGTGGCAGCTCTGCTCTGTTGCTGAGTCTGATTCAACTAGAGGACATATAAGAACATATCATCACATGTGAATTTACCTGCAGGACAAAGTGGTGGAAATGCAATTATTAGATCAATAGAAGTACAGTGCTGACTTTATTTGTCATTTTGATAGATCTTAACAAATTGCTCTCCAATGAGGTTGTCCCGCTTGCAATGTATGAGTAAATGCCTATTTCCTGATGCCTCCCCAGCACAGTGTTAGCAAATTTTTGGATCTCTTCCAGTCTCATGGATGAAAAGAGCTTCTTAATGTGCTTTTCTTTTATTATTGTGAGGTTAGGCATCTTTAATGTGTTTGAGTCATTTATAATTCCTTGACTGGACTTTCTGCTAATAGTCTTTGCCCATTTCCCTAATGGATTGCAGGTTATCTTTTGGTTTGAGTTGTCTCCCTAAAATATCTGTTACAAATTCTAACCTCTCTGCTTATGGTCCTGGTGTGACGTTGTAGGATAAGCACTGGACTGCTAACTGCAAGGTGGGCAATTTAAACCCACCAGCTCCTTCTAGGAAACCCTAAACAGAGTCTCCAGGAGTCAGAACCCACTGGAAGGCACTCAACAACAACATGCTTATGGTTATAATCCTATTTGAGAATGAATTGTTTTTGTTATGTTAACAAAAAAGAATCAGTGTAGGGTGTGTTTTGAGTCAATCTGTCATAAAATACAAAAGGAGGAGATTAAGGAAGCAGAAAGGGGGAAGGGAGAAAGGGTCAATCCTTAGACTCATGAAGATCACCTAGGGACCCCCAAGAAACAACGACCTTCCTATAGAGCCACAGAGAGAAAGCCTGGATGATATCACATACAGGTAAAATTTTGCTAAGGATAACTCAAGAATGGCTGCAACAATACATAGATTGACAGGGAATTGTCAGGTTCAAGCTGATATTCATTGCTCCTGCCAGATGGATCTTGGCTGAAAGCCAAAAGATATATATACCTGTGCTTTCTTCAGTACACAGAGATTTTTTTTTTTTTAAGGTTTTTATTGTGGATTGAGTGAAAGTTTACAGGGCACATCATCAGTTTCACATTCAACCATTCATATAACTTGTTTCATTA